>NW_010401590.1:27728-37461 GCF_000710305.1 Buceros rhinoceros silvestris
TCAGCAGGACTCAAGCTACGTAGCATACATCATATGAGATATTTAAAGTTAAGCAGAACTAGCTTACCTAGAAAGCAAGAGATACCCAGGTTTTCACAGGACAACTTAGAAAAAGATACCAGTCCTTTTAAAATATTTTCCCTAATGCAGGCTCACAGAAGCTTGGGAAACTTGTGCATCCTTTCCTAGGAAACACTGGACTGGCAGTGTACCTCCCTGCACCGCAAAATACATGAACTAATCCTAATACATCATAATACATGAATTCAGGTGATTAATCTGAGACAAGACACTCCTTTCTAAGGAGGCACATCTAAATCTGATCCAAACCTTCTCGAAACTGAAGGGTTAAACCTGCATGCACCTCTCTGGCTAGCGCTTGCATCTCAATTTTCTATAGTAATACAGACTCGCACAACAAGAAAAGACATTCATTGGAAAACATGTGGAGCTTCCCAATAACTGCATCTGTTACACATTTCTGACCCTCTTACCTGTCCCTTGCTAGCAAAGTATTTCTGCCAGGAATAAGGCTGACATTTTGCCTTCTGGCTTCGCTTCAGAATGGTTGCCATTAAAAATAAACCCAATGAGCTGCTAGAGAAATGCTCCCTTCTTTTCCTAGGGCTTCAATAGGACAATCTTCCATTCAGCAGAACTAAGAATTCCACTATCCATAAAGTTACAGGTTCAAAGTCTGTCTTGACAGTCAGCAGGGTCAGAAATGGAAATGAGACAGAAGCAGGAGGCCAGGCAGTTCAGCATTTGCCTAGATATTCAGGCGAAGGCATAAAATACTCAGAGTAGAAGTCATGACATTTTTATATTGAGAACTGCTATTTTAGAGGATGCTGAAGGGTTGTCATGGTTCCCTTGACCTCTCTATAGCTAGACACTGTGAGAACAAAGAGAGCATATAGACCAGACCGATTCAATAGAAAACTTTCCATTAATTTTTATGACATCTGAGGGTTGAGTTAAACTATGCAGCTTTACAAAAATAGATCTAATAAAACTGTGTTCAGCTATCTGCAGCGTGGTTAAAACAGTTCTAGATCCTGTACAATACGCAGAATGGTACAGTTTGATATAAAAGCTTTTGCAGCAGTTATCTGAAATAACTGATACAACCCGCTGAGTTCATAGCACAGTCACTCTAGACCCAGAAACTTAACATTAAACCACAGAGCTATGTAAGCTTTTCCTAACATACATAAAAACTTGCCCTATCTTTACATCAAAACAAAGTCTTCCCCTTTTCAAAATTCTGCAAATAAAGCGTTTCCTTCATCAAGAGCACCGTAATCTTTTCCCCCCTTACTTTTCACTGTAAAGCCTTGAAGTCTTTGTCAAAAAGATGTAATAAAGCATCTCTGGAAAACCATTCTGAAAATGATTTATGTTTTTCTCTTTGTAAATTAAAATCGATATGAAAGCACACTACTGGGATCCTTCTTGGGCATGCAACCAAAGAAGTCCTCTATGTAAAACATAAAAGTGTGTGTGCATACATACAAACTAACGAAAAAGCTGTATCCATGCAAATGCACATTCCAACATACTTTAAAAGTACGTATTTATCACAAGCAGAACCAGCTCTTTCACATGCTCATTATCTTGACAGACATAATTACACGCAAATTTTATTCATGAAGTTAGTTCAAAGCACTCTTAATGTCCATCTTCCTAATAACAGTATGTTGTCTTCTATCCTCCTTTCCCCGAGGTGATCTGTACTCAGCTCCTCAAAATGTAACTCAAATCTCTTGTCTGCTCTGATACCTGCCAAGCCACCACTACCCACCAGGCTGGTCAGCAGTCAGGCACAGGTTATCATTGCCAGCTTATAAAGCAAAATAAGGTAACAACTTCTTAAGCCATGCAATAGCTGCATCTAAAATCACCTTTCATTAGTTTTGTTTCCCTTGTTTTCACCATCTCCTCCTTTTGTATTCTTTGTTTGCTGAGACTTCCTCAAATTGAGTGGGAATACATCTCTTCACACACACTAGCTGCAGCAGGCTTCTATTCTGACATTTGGAGCAGAAACAAATGGTAAATAGTAAAATGTCGAGAATTAAGAGATGAACATACACGTGATTAAAGCACTATTAAGGAGATGGAGATGAACTTCCCGTTTCAGAATCAGGAAGTTTAGCAGATGTCATGGGGTGGCTTCATGTTTGAATTAAGTTACAGTCTAATGAAATAGATATGCAAAGCCAAACATCTTAAGAAGATGATGAAATAAATCTTTATCTCAGTGAGCTGGCCAATTCAACTGCAATAGTGAAGGAGATCTCATTAAAATTCTATGAATTTCTTTGTATTTAATAGTAACAGTATGACAAGAACAAATCTGTGACAGTTGGGTCCACTTAACTGATGTCTGAGCAAATCATTGAAAGAGTTTACTAAAAAAAAACAACAGAAAACATGTAAAGAAAAAACACATCAATTTGAAAATTTAAAGACAAACTGAGAAGGCAATGCTATTTCAGGACAACTGCGTAAGCTCAGTGGATCTGGTTTACAGTATTTCCCAAACTGTTAAAGTTGCATGGTAAATTCAGAGAAAGCAAACTTTGGTCACATTCCTGACCAAGTTTTACTACAAAAAGCATCGTCAAAACTGACTTCTATTTTATACCAGTAACCACTAAGGGGCATTCCCTTATAGATGAACATACCGATGAAACACAATAAAACAATAAAATGCACTAATCTAAGTCAATGAACCAAAAGGCACTGAGATTTATAGCTAACAATGATTCCACTGTATCAAATTCCAGTTTCAATTTCAAATAAAAAAAAAAAATCCAGAAACTACCGTAAAATAAGGGTTTCACTATGACCATACTCTGAAGAGTATGGTGAGAAGGATTTGAAGGGTTATTTTACGAATAGGCAATTGTTTTTATACTGGTTTTGCAACTCTATTTGTCTATAAGTCAACCGCTATACATGAACAATACCCAGAATATTAATACCATCTACTGGTACACTAATATTCTGTTCCTATACAGGACTTTATTCTAACCTAATCCTTTTATCCTGTAAAATGAAGTGTCTTATCAACATCATAAAACGTTAAGGAAAGCACTTATTTAGTAAAATAATTTTTTATCCATTTTGGTGGTCCTTAAATAGTTCCTCCAAATGAAATGCACTAAATTTGTTTTGGCCTAAGAAACGTTTATTTTTCTTTTCCCCCCTAAACTAAGAAGCTCTTATGAACTGTAAATTCTTTGTGGAAGAAATGGTATTTCATTCTGCCTTGTACTAGCTGCTGCATAAAAACTCCAGAGACAGTGACAGGTACCTACTCTGACCTTTGCTCTTCTCTACTTACGTATTTTTCCAAGCATACAGTAGTAGACAATTACCATCTATACCTTAAACGTTGCTATGCTTTTCATCAGGGAAGTTTGACACAAGCAGAACATACATTGCCCAGAAAAAAGAAAGTTCATTAAAAAAAATTTCATATCCTTCTTTCTCTGTTTCCCTTGCATCTTCAGTGTACCATTGTGTGCTCCTCACCCCTTTATTTCTTTCTCTGGGTTTTGGGGGTTTTCTCCTTGCCCTCTTCAAGATTCAGACCTGAGATCCTGAACAAGTCTCCTGCCTGGCCCTCCCTAAGCACCACAGCTTCCCCCTGCTCAGGGAAACCCAGCAGTACTGGCTTCGGAGATGCATCAATAAAGGAGGAGAGCCCTCCATGCCTTCCCTAACATTTCACTACCTCAGCAGCTGAATCCTGCACAGGACCTTCCCCCCAGCTATAATTACTGTAGAGTGGAGGAGAGAAAATAGCCCTCTCCCGCTCTGCAGGGAAGACAGCGTCCAGAAAAGCCCATCTGGGATGGGCTTTCTTCTGGCTGGACAAGCCAAGTGCCTCATCTGCACTTCCCTAGCAAGATCTACAGGGCAGCAGTGTGCCTTTATTCATGCATCACCCAGCTCAGCAATGAGCAGCCCGACATTTAGAAATACTACTACACTACTATGGAGTTGGGTGTGACAGCAAGCACTATCACTTATTCCTCCATGTGCCGTTTAAGAGGCTTTCTTCCAAGAGACAGGCATACCTCTGCCTTCACACCAAAATCCAGTTTGAAAAAAAACCAAAACAAAACACAAACAAACCCGTTCTGCACACCAGGGCACAATAGGGTGTCTCCTCTGTTTTGTGAGTAAATATGGAAATTATTTATCCTGGTTGTTGTGCCCAGGGGTACAGCATGCAGCCCTTGATTTACTGCTGCAAGAACAGCCTAGCTGTCAGCAGTGGAAAAAGAGCATCAATGTTTAAACTGTTTTCTCAAACTCTGTTATTCTTCTATTTTTTTTTTCCTGCTAGAAATTCAGCAGCTTGCAGGCTGGAGGATACACCCAACACTTCTGCGTGCTCAGGGACTAACCTCGCCTTTGCTCTTCCCGCTTCCTGATGGGCCGTCTTTTACCAGGAAAGGAAACAACCATAATTGAGCATGGCAGCAATCCACATTTCCCCATGTAATCTTAGCAGCAGAAGAAATAGCTTCCTGTAGCTCCCGTAAGCAAACTGTGCCCAGGCCCCCCTCACCGATGCCTCCCATCCTGCCTGCCTGTGCTTCTCCCGCAAGCCCTGACTTCTGTGGGAGCCAGGTGCTCACCAATGGCATTAATAAGCCAGCTTAAACAGACACCCCGCGTTTACGTGAATAAAGTAAAACCAGAAAGACTGACTCTGCCCTGAAGCACTGCAGTCAAGCCCCAGCTTTTGACTCCAGCAGAGGTACTGTTAACACATGCTCTCAACTACTGCAGGTAGCATACAGATGAATTAAATACAAAGCTGCTCATGCAAAACTTCATGGCACTAGGCTCAGGTTTTTTATCACCTTAACTAAGCATCTTGAAGTCTCTTTGGAGAGTGTTTTATTTAGAAGCAGTAATGTACAGTTATCAGGGGGTTTCAGCTCATTTAATTAAGTTGAATACAACTACACCCCAGAGGGTCTTAAAAATGCAAGATGCTATTTAAATATTATTTAGATGCGTATCTTTTAACTACCACACATTGCACAGGGCCTCATGTTTATATCAATTAGGGCTATCAACCTAGCAATAAGAACTATCTCTTGCCAGCTTATAATCCTTTCTGCTCTGGGACCTCACATTTTATTTGCTCATTTCCCTTATCTGTGTACAGTGAAGATGGGTTTTTTGCATTCCTGTGTGCTCATACTGCTTCACCACTGCCAAAGAGTTTCCTAATTAGGCTAAATAGTTCTCTTATCCAAATAAAAGAGAAATATTCCTGCCTACGTAGAGATCAAATCCTACAGTCTGGTCTTGAACATCTGCGTGGTTGCCACCTCTCTCAGGTGTTTCAAGCATATATTTCTCTGAAGGGGCAACATGCACTTTTATTACTTACAGGAGCTCCCCAAGAAGCAGGATGCTATGTATTTGTTTCAAGGAGGCGCTTAAGCCTGAGGGTGCTGTCAGTCCAGTGGCTTTGCCCACTGATAACAGGTACGAGGACACTGAATGAAGCTGTGTCAGGCAAAGTTCAGATAGCACATGCAGAAAAGGTTCTTCACCAAGGGCATAGTCAGCCACTGGAATACGGTCCCCACCAGGGAAGTGGTCACGGCACCAAGCCTGTCAGGGTTCAAGGAACATCTGGACTCTTAAGTCATATGGTTTACTTTTAGGTAGCCCTGCAAGGAGCACGGAGTTGGACTCTATGATCCTTATGGGTGCCTTCCAGCTTGCGATATTCTGTGTTGCTTTCACTGGAGACTGAATGCATTTCTCAAGTGTTGCACATCAGAGATTTCACCTCAAACTGAATTGTGAAACAATGTGAAGAGCCTCACGTGGCTAAAGAGATCATAAAAAGCAGAAGCTGACACAACCCCAGCATCAATAAAGCTCACAAAAAATTGTGTGTCTCTACGAAAACCAGCAGCTGGTTCTGAGCCAAGGCCCTGAACCACAGATTGAAAGATAACAACTGCAGACTTGGACTTGGAGGGTAAGCTAAGTTCTCACCTTCAGCAAATTTTCTATGCATAGCAACTTGAACATCAAAAGGAGAGCATCCCACTAACCAACCATTTGTCAGGAGAGATGTCACACCAAAGAAAAACATCCCACCTAGTTGTAAAAGTGACTGTAGCACACGAAGACAGTTTCATGTGAAAGGAATTTCCTCACAGACTGCTTCTGAAATGAAAGAAGAGACTGTAGTCTCGAGGAACGCCAAACCATGAACCCAGCAAGAGTGGCAGAACAACCTCTTGTACCAGGATGCTCCTGAAGCACCACAAAACCAACAGGGAGTTCTCTGAGCAAAAGGAAGACGTTACAGCACTTTTCACAGTACACACCATTATCAGTTTCAAATCAAAGGATGCATAGTGAATAAGCTGCCTCATGCATAAAGAATCAGGACTTCAAGGGAAACAAAGATTTTGCTCTTTGACTCTCTCAAGGAAAAAGGACAGTCACACATCTTCAGATGTGGCATCTCTTCAAACCTTGAGAGGTACAACCCAAAATGCACAGGCTGGTTTAGAATGAGTTCAGGGACTCAGAGCATCAGACTGTCTATAGGAAAATAATAAATCATGCTCTCATTCTCAGCCTGTTTTAGCTAATCAGCCCTCTGCAACAAATTTCCCATTCAAAGCATCTGCTGGCAATACCTGAATGGCATAATTTTATATGAGTCATACACACATCAATGACTACCCACCTATAGTCTGTATTTGTCTTTCAGCAAAAACAAGCCAACTAGACACGAAGGCTTCCTTAGCTCTCTGATATCCTACTCAGCACTTGAAGAGAGCCCTGTCATTTCTGAATCAGGCTTAAATCTCCATTATTTACTTCCCACATGCTCCCTGCCTGTCCACACTATTCAGTCACCTCCTCTGGGCCTCCCCGAAGCCAGCCTGCATGCTGACCTTCTCCCTGCCAAGGTCCCAGCGCGTGCTCCAGCCATTTCCTGCCGTGAAGGCAGCAATTCTTCCTTTCTCATGATCCTGCTAAATCCCTCTTCCTAGCAGTTGCAAGTTAGCTTCTCTGACTCTCTTTTCACTTTTCTAGCCACGGAAATGGCTAGAATGGAAATTCTGCATACTGAGTCACTGCATTTCCATCCCTTGTCATCCTTTGTTTCCTCTTTATATGAGAGGTGTTTTCCTAAGAGGCATGAGTCTACAGAAAAAAACTCATTGTGTTTAATTTTTTTTTTTAATTTTCATTGCTCAAACCCACACAGCAACGGATCTACCCAAGAAAGGCAGAAGAGCTAGGGAGGAGTTCTTTTACTCCTCTCCTTTTTCATGCCAGTTTACAAAACAAATAACTATCTGTAAGCATTTTGCAGTAGTTGTAATTAGGTTTGCCAGATAAAATTTGTACAATCTTTTGTATTCTAAGTACATTTAAGACCAGGATTAAAACCCACACATAACTTGGCAAGGATTACTTGAAGAAAGTACTGTTCCATCAGAGAGAAAAGGCAACATTGAAAACATCCACTTCTTTCTTTTCTCTCAATTTTGGTAATTAGGAACTCAACCTCCACACCACCAAACCCAGTGAGACTCATCACGACTATGTCTGTAACAAGGATGTGCAGAAGCATCCCTTTCCATTCTCAGTTATGCACGAACACACACCATATGTGGTATGAAGCTACTCATCATCATCACGCTAATATTTTGATTAAGTCCTTGACCTGATGTTCTCTGTTAACTTCCTGAGTTTAGATAGCTATCATGCAAAGCTTAGGTTTTACAAAGTTTATCCATCCGCACATATATACTCTTGGACACAAACTCTAAACAATACATTGCTGGATGTGGGCTGAGCAAAAAACAATATACCTCACTGAGCAGTCACATCCCAGCAACTCTTCCATACAGTACACAACAGAACACACCACCACAGCAGAGGATGACACTGGAATAGACTCCATTTCATACCTCATTGCAAAATACTCAGAATAAAAGTAGCTGTAATTAGAACGACAAATAGAATTTTTAAGGGCTGACAACCATTTTGCACTCCTAACAACTGAGCAGTCTTCACTGATGAAAAAAAGAAAAAAACAGACCTTTCCCCAAACCTCTCCAAACAATGAACAGGACATATCATCACAAAGTAAAACATAACAAAAAAATGCGTATTTCATTTTTTATTTTTATAGTGCACAGCAAACAAGGTGGGACCTTCCATTTGAAGCTAAAACACTGAAGAAAAGTTTGGATAATTAAGAGACAGAAGGCATTTGCCAGTTTCCCCTATAAGGAAAACACAACCTCAAAGAAACTTCAGAGAGGTATGGTATGTAAAAACACAGAGAGAAATGTCCAAAGAATTTGCCATGTACAAAGATCCAGAACATGCCCCACCAGCAGGAAATCTGCCTTTACTCAGCCTTTTTTCTTTCCAGTAAAATGAAACACAGACCTAAGGAAACATGTCCAGTGGGGCAAGAGAGAGATGCCTGCTATTGCAGCCACACCTGTGCTCCAGCCATGCAGGGACATAAGTGACGGTGCATCTTCACTGTGGTATCTGAAGCTACTCTGCTGTCAAAATTTTTCAAAGGATACGAGCAGCCTGCACGAAGCCTGCTCTTACTTCCACCAAATCAGCGACAAATTGCAAGTGACCTCAGGGAAAGCAGGAACACAGCCTCTGTGGTGGTGATCCCCACTGTGTTTGCTGTGCTGAAAAAAAAATTGTATGCTAGAGATACAGCAAAAAGCCTTAATTATTCCTCAGTCTGACAAGGAGCATCATATAAATACAACAAAGAACAGGTCAGAAATCAGCTTAGCACCACAGGCACTAGCATCCCTGCTCGCATTGGAACAGGCTGTCCAGGGATGTGGTGCTGAGCAACATCGTTTCGGGACCCTGGCAGTGAACAGTGGGACTCGATGATCTTAAAGATCTCTTCCAAGCAGATGATTCTACGATTTCTTGCTATCCCCAGTGCAACAGCTCATCATGAACTTGATTGCTTGCTCAAATAGAAATTTCCGCACCCTATCAGTATTTTTGGTTTTGGAATACAGTATCTTTATCAGTCCTCTGATAAAATGTTGCACATGGAAATCTGTTCTCCCCAACTTCTGTATAAAATATATTCCCACAACACACTCTGAAGCATCAAGTTTTTGAAGCGTAAACTTAGAGTCACCTTGAATATAGAAAGCAGGCCAGACACATAGTCTGCTCCTACCTCGTCTTGTTTTACAATGGTTATTTATTGATTATAAGGTGGGAAAGAAGCCTAATAATGGAGTGGAAATCACAATCTGCACATTGTGGTGCATATTATGTATAAATACAAATACACTTAAGTGTAAAACAGGATTTTTCTTATTTTCATCCTCACAGAGTACATGTTTCAGTTTAAATTCAAAACATTGATTGTCATCTTTCAGAACTACTGCACTAAGCTGGTCAACCACTGAAGGCTTCAAAACTCACAAGTATTAAAAATTATTCTGTATAACTGAAGGCTATGTTTAAGCCTATGCTGTAATATTGATAACAATATGAAATACATCTAACAGGGATGGTGAAAAGAGATGAGTCTAAGTTTAGCGGTAGAAAATAAGTATCTTCAATTTGCACTCCATCCCTAGAATTACACTAGAAATTTCTGGTGTAAAAAACCATTTCAGCTGAGTTGGAATACATGGGAGCTCCTGCT
>NW_010401590.1:37545-40501 GCF_000710305.1 Buceros rhinoceros silvestris
AAAAAACCCAAAAAGGATGAATGTGTTTCACAACTGTAAGAGACACAGATTACAGAGATAATAAACATAGAGCACAAACATCAGAACATCTCCCCAGCTGTTAGTGCATAAAACCAGCAGTGATTCTACAGCAATGACATACCACTTCTAGAGGTACATAGTATGACCATCGAGACATTATTCTAGCAAGCTAAATACCTTAAAAGCCTAAAATCTTTTTCCTCAAGTGCAACGTAATGCCCTAGCATGTGTTTTTACCCATGCTCCAGCTGTGGATAATACACTCACTGAAAGACCTTTTAACAGTGCCACCGTGGTGCTATGAGCTCTTGTGATAAATGCTTTCAAATCCATCGTTTCCTCCATTGAGTTAGACTGGGGTTACAGTCAAGCAGAAAGCAAGCCCTGCTCAACAGGGTTGACTTGGTGCTGGCATTGAAAGGGCCAGGGGGCTCAACTCAACTTGGGAAGGAATGCTTTTTCTTTTCTTGTTGAAGACCTATGGGCCACACACTGCTCCAGCATAAATAAACATTGTGCCTTAAGCTCATGAAGCTTTTACGTAAACAGGGCAGAAATTTGACCAGTTATCTTTTGTTTCCATCATACCCATTACCCAGGCAGAAAGTATCTTCAGTTGCAAGCGACAGCGTTAGGAACGTCCCACCATCAAGAGATTGCTCATGTACTCTCGATTTAATATTGTAACAAGCATAGTATTGTTTTCACTACCGTCTATCGACTCTCATCATGCTCACTGCAAAATTTTCAAAGTATTGATTTTATTATTGTATTAATAGTTACCTGATCTCCTTTACACGCACACACTCCCAACACAGAGAATATACTGAAAGTGGAGAACACTGTGATACAAGCTTTTAATAGGCCGTTACCAAAGAGCACTGTATGTCATTATAAATGCAGTGACAATAATGAAATAGAAAATTATGTATTTATATTCCTGATAATCACATCATCACGCTTGTAAGCTTCAATGCACATAAGAATAAACATATTTTTTCCCATCTGGAGGCCTGATCACATGAAGTGGTATCAACAGCATATCCCTGTGTTCATGCAGAGCCACAGCAAAACCTAACGGGTCTGTAGCAGAGCACACGTGCAACAGTGCTCCAACCAGCTCACACCCAGATCGTGACACGGATATTAGGAACCAGTTCTCCAATTTATTGTATGACTTTCCATAAAAAACACCTGAAAGTGTGATTTATAAATCATTGTTGTATGATACTCTTAAGCTTGTCCATCTAATTTTCTTGTTATACCCTGCTTAAAACCATTTTCCAGATCGGTTATACAATCTCCACTCTTCATTTCAAACTCTTCATAGGAAATGTGCCTCTAAAACCAGCATGTAGCTCAAAGATGCTTATCCCGAGGTCATTAAAACTTAAACCATGAAGTGTTTTATTATACTAAACTTAGTTCAAATAAAAATAGCATAATTTGACTTTGTGCCTCAAGACATGGCAGTAGACAAGAAAAGTCTGCTATTACTGTAAGCCAGGAAAAACACTCCCCTCACCTCAAGAAGATCAAAGCAGAGCCGGCATGCCCACACCTCAGCTACTGCACTGTGGTGGGGGCAACTCCTTTTATTTTTAGAGTAGTTATTTTCCATAATGGAAATCTGTGTTGTTAACTCCTGGGTTCAAATGCCTTCCAGTGAAGCGCGTAGTAATTTTTGCCTGCCAATAGGACAGTTAAGTCTCTTGATAACAATGAGAAATAAAAGCCCTTCACATTTACCTCATCACATAACACAACACGTGTCTATGTACTTCTTCAATGAAGAATATGCTTTTATAGTAGAAATTTAATTTGTACAGACTTGCACATATTAATCCCAGTTCCTTCTTATTGTTCATTTCCTCATGAAAAACTTGGAATCCAAATTCTTGCAAAACAACCTCAGCATTTCCACAGTCACGACAACCACCTTCCTCCTCCTCTCACCACCCATAATGGCAACAGACAAAGCAGCAGGTTCATTAGTCATCCCCTGTGTCACACAATCACAAAAAGAAAAATGATTAGCTGCACTTTAAAACAGGTATTGTGACAAATCACTTTGCTGGGTCATTACAAAGTAATTCTTATTCATTCTGTGTTACTGAACCTCCTAAGGTCCGAGCACAATGCGTGCTCAACAACCATAACACCGTGACAATGGTGTAAGTGGAAAAGTCTCTGCTGCTGCATGAAGGAAAAGCTACAACCAGAGACTCCAAATGATGGAGGGAGACCTGGGAAGGCACAGGAAGCAGTGCTGGGTGCACCAGCATCCTCTCCTCCACCATGCAGCCTCTGGAGGGGAAAAAAGTCCTGAAGGAGCCAAGCCCAGGGCCAAAGCTGGAGCAGTTCAGTCAGGCTCTGGAAAGAGAGGGAAGTCCTTTCTCTCCTCTGACTCATAAATTCCCTTGCCTTGGGCACTGCTCATTTCATTGTCCCCTCAGCCCTGTACCACATCCAGCAGTGACACTGCTCTGCAGTGCCTCAGTCCCTCTGCTCACGTGGTTTAACCTCTCTGCTCCTCTGTTCGCACCACACGCAATCAGCACTAATTTACATTGATTTCTAGTCAGCATCAGAGCAAGTTAGATTACTCATTTTCTAATTCTGCAAAATCATTTGCTCTGAGATACACTAAAAACAAGAGGTTTTCACCTGACTATAGAAAAAGGTAACCAGCATATATAGCATTGTAAATTTTACTACATGGAATGCAACGTAAGTGCTCTTTATCCTGCACGTACAAAAGTTTTTAATTTTCCACACTCATTTTCACATTTTCTTTCTGTTTAGAGACTGCCTTTTTTCACATCCACAGAAGAAAGGAGGCATCAGACAATTTCTGGTAATCTGGTATTCCACTGCTCTTAAAAGACAGAAAGAACTTGGTTGTTTGACTTTTAAAATGTCAAAAAAATTGGAG
>NW_010401590.1:40605-45284 GCF_000710305.1 Buceros rhinoceros silvestris
AGAGTATTCCCAAATCTTGATAATGCAGCTGGTATTCACAGTAAACCAACACCACACTGGAAAACAGAATTTTATCACTAAGATTCAAGTTTACCTTAATTTTATAGTTATTCTCTACTTAACAGCAGCTCATAGCAGACAAAGTAGTATATAAAAATCTTCCCTTCTTTCCTCTTTGCAATTCAAAGACTGGTGAAACCCAGAGTTTGCTTTCAAGAAAGAACCAAAAGGGCACCAGAGCCAAAACCCCTTACCATTCCTGGCTGCACAGTCTTGCAGGGAGTAAACTCTCTGATGGAGACATCTGTTTTATATGACCTGACGTGCAAGAAAAAGCCTAGACCAAAGGTTATCTCTATGAGCTGCCTTTCCTCATAAAGTGGTTAGCGTTGCTAAGTGTAACATTGCACGGAGACAAAAAGGAAAGGAGATGCAACAGGTTGAGTTTAAAATATAAAACTGAATCTAACATTGAAGCTGACGCTCAGTCACTGACTGTTTTGTTCTTTATTTGAAAGCAAAATATACTCTGTTGTTACGTAAAACAGAAAAAAACAATACCCCTTAGTTTAAAAAGCAGAGACCAAGCCTTCTAGGCTTATCCTTACAGTTAAACTGAGATATGCTTTAAAAATGCACTCCACAGTAGAAGTCAGAATAAAAATGTTCAGCTGAGCGCTGATGGCTTCAGCCAGAGCATCCTGTTGGTGCCAAGCAGATATTAAAGAAGTGGAGTCACACAAACAAGCACTGGAAAAGCAATGCAGTAGAGAGATTTCCACGGGAGGTCATGGCAAACTAATGATGGTTTACAGAAAATCAATCCTAGGAGAAATCCACAACTGGTGTGAGCTGCCACAGCTCCTCCTGGCAGTACACAGACTGATTTTATTGGTCAGGATCTACTTCCCCGATCTCTCCAGATATCCAGGCTCCCTGACTTAATATCGAACTCCTCTCCCCAAAGTATGTTAGCCAGTATGCAATTACATGTTATCACCATAGTATTATCAGCTGGCGTCTTTCTCTCTTTCAGTTTGTTTCTTTATTACTTTGATAAGAAATTCAAATAGCCACTGAAACACAGAGAGCAAGACAGATTATACATGTAAATACTAGGGCTTCCAGAACAAACCTAAGTAAGCTTTATCATCCTCAAAATATTCTGTTCCCTTTAGCTAACTGCAGATGGTGGGAAAGCACTGGTTTTCTCTTAGCATAACTGCAAAATATTATTCCAAAATAAAGAATTTTCTTTTTTCCCAACTCTTACAATTGATTCAATAATTTGAAGCAAGAAACTAGCTATCACTTTGTGATAAAAAGCTAATTTCACTGGTCTCTTGCAGGTTCCTCAGCATCTTTTGCATCTTGGCCACTGAAGACAAAATACACAAACAGACATTCTTCAGCGAAAACCCTGCTGTCAAAACTGTTCAGAGAGTTTTGACAGTCATTTCATTAATGTAGGATTTGATCCAGATACCTGTTTCAGCTATGCTATGTGAGAAGGAAGAACATCCCATAAACAAGGCACACACCGTCTTCCCTGTAGGAATGTCAATAGCCCATGTTTTTAAAGCACAACTTAAAAAGAATAAAATCACGATTTTCACTTCGTATTATGATTTGTTCTCAGATCTGATCACATAAAAACCTTCAGACTCTTAGCAACAGAGTTTGCTATTGCCATATTAATATATGATTCTATGCCAAAAATACTCCTTTTTATGGCGTTGAGTTTCGGGGACGCAGAGAACTTCCCACGACCCACCTACTGCAATCTCCCTCTAAAACCTTAATACACTTCCACCACCCATTGTTGCTTTGAGACACTGCAAATTATATTTAACCAGTACATTCCAACATGTGCTTGCTACAGACTAAGCAAAAGCTTTTAAGTATAATTATGTTATCTACTAAGCTCCATTAACAGCACAAATCACTTTGAGGTGCTTATACCACAGCTATACCTATGGAATATTTCATTAGAGTAAATGCAAAAGGGAAAAGTCACATTCACTTCAGCAAAATCCCAATTAGCTGCAAGTACATTTAATATTTGTCAAGTATAGAGAGAATTACTATGTGACTTCAAAGGCTGCAAAATATGGTGTTTACAAGCAGGACTTGAAAAGTATTTGCTTCCCCTCCGGACGTGGGATCTGCCATCAGAGGTTCCTGCCAATGAAGTCCTCTTTTAAGGAATTTAACTAAACGTACACAAATGTATTTATCCACTGAGCGAGAGGGGCTTAACTTTTAAGTTAACTGCACCTAGAGTAAACCTGCACCTAGAGAAGACACCACCACCACACCCTACAAGGCTTCCAGCAGCACCAACCAGTGTGAGGAAGGTGACACCTTCCTTTCCTCCTCCCCACTGCTGTAACTCCTCAGTATGAGGAGAGCAGAATCAGGCATTTCATCATTTTTATGAAGAACGTCCTTACGCTTTGCTGTAAGGAAAGTGAAGTGGTAGAACAGGTGCACAACAGAGAGGTTGTGCAGTTTCTGTCCCTGAAGGTTTTCCAAGACTGAACCAGATAATACTTCAAGCATCCTCACCTGACCTCAGAGCTCTCCCTGTTTCAGCTCAAGGTCAGGCTAGATGCTGCCTAAGGTCCTTTCCAATCTGCATCATCCTTATGATCATTCCTTAAGAACGCAGTTTTCTCTCTCTCTTATTCGATCAACAATCTTTAATGATTACCTCCTTTCATCATTTCATAATACTTATCCCCTCCTTCCCTTTGCTAGTGCATTCCTTTGGTAGCTTTCAAGCTGTTGTAGGGCCAACCTAGCCAGCCTATCCCTGCACCAACTTCTTGGCTCATAGAGCTGTTGAATCACTCCAGAATCTACCTCTGTGCTCCCTGGACATTTTAAATAATGAATTACTGTAAATTCCAGGAATGTAAGACCCACACTCTCACTTAATTGATAACATGAAAGAAGCCAGCCAGCTATGCAATCCACTGCTGTGGCCTCATGGACCACGAGGAACCATCTACAGGCTTCCATTTGGAAGCTACAAATCTAGTTTACCATTTGCAGCACGGGTTTGAAAGGGAGAAAGCTCTATATATTGCAAAGATGAGCAGTGAAAAAATACACTGGAGCTATCTCTTCCTTGCCTCCAGAAAAGGACAGAGCTCTAAAGTTTATACTCAGTTCATATTAAGTCATTATTTTGCAGCTGCAAAGACTAGAAGCTCTCTAAAAACCTGAATCCAAAGAAACCTTCCAGCTTGCAGTGAGAAGAGCTTCAGTCTCCCCTCAGGTAAGTTATTATTTGGGGCTCAACACAAGGGTATCTTTTCATATTTGCAACTGTGTTGCAACACAAAACACTGCAGTAAGAGAAGATAATAGTGCTGGGTAACATTTAAAACCAATATAAAGCATCAAATTCATAGTTACAAGACTATACCTTCCTGTAAAGCAGACCAACTCTAAGACAAATTACTCTGGCTTAGTTTTACCAGAAGACAAGTAGTAATTAAATAGTTCTGTTTTCCCAGGAAGGAAACTACCTTGCACAGCCAGAAGGAACCTATTCAAATTATTAGTTGTGTGAGAATCAGATCTTTTTCTGTAGTGAGCTCCAGCATGCTAGGCTGTTGGTTTGGCCTCCTCAAACACTCCTTTCCAGGCATCCAATAGCACTTTGCTCTTACTAAATGCAGTACTGAAACCTGCCAGAAAAAGAGAGAAAGAGACTGTTCATAAAGTACCAACTGTGTGCTTTCTACAAACTGGCAGAACTGACTCTGCTCGCATTGTTAAATTAAAATCATTAACAGTGAAAGAGTGTACCAACTGTGTGCTTTCTACAAACTGGCAGAACTGACTCTGCTCGCATTGTTAAATTAAAATCATTAACAGTGACAGAGTGTATGCAGTTGGGCGCTATTAAACCCAATGCCATGTCAATGGAGAATTTCTATGAAGAAAAGGAACGAAGCAGGTTTTTTAATCTTACTTTGAATATTAACAGTGGAGTCCATGGGGAAAGACAATTGCAGCATAAAATCCTAATTAATTTCTCTGTTCAATTCTGTAACACTTCTGAATTAGATCCTATGGGTTTACCATTCATTCTGTTCCAGAGAAGTTTCCTAAAAGGTATTTCTCATAATATTCTTTAATTTCAGTTGGTAAAATATTAATAACAAAAATTAATACACATGAAGCCTATTAATTTGCTTTTAAAATGAATAAACAGGCACTCCACCGTTGATTACCACATTCCTTTATCACTGGAGAGCTGCCAGCTCCAGTACGTATATAACATTAGTATTTGGTTTGCTCCTGAGTGGAAGTCCTCTGTGGTAATAATCACTTCGCACCTAAAGTAAATATTATTCTCTCGCTGGAAGTAGAAATAAAGAACTGACTCTTCCAGCATTTTTACTGTTGGCCATCTAGCCCGTCTGTACACTACGCGTCCACTAAATATAACTCCTCGAGCCCTTGTTACTGGGGCCATCTCTTTTGTTTGTAACCAGTGAATTACGAGGATTAGTCCTTCCTCAGAAGATCACCAACGCAGAAACTCCACGGGCCGTAACCGAGCAACTCGTTTCCAAAAACCTATCGGGAATAAGAGCTCCAACACAGGCACCCTGGAGTGCCACCGGGCAGCGCCGCCGGGCGGGAGGCCGCGCCCAGGGCAC
>NW_010401591.1:0-8534 GCF_000710305.1 Buceros rhinoceros silvestris
TCCCATTCTAAACGTACACTATACCAAGATATACCAAGATTACTAGCTACCGTACTGACATGCCATTATATAAGTTTCCTTCTACGTTATAGAATTAATGTCCATCAGTCATAAGGGTATTTTTTACAATGTGATCAATGACTTTACGTGGATCCACTGTCCCTCTCCTTCCCTATATCAACTAATCTTTTGTCCAGAATATTCAGGACTACTGCAATAGTGGTAAACAAAACAGATAGACAGGCTCACAGGGATGTATTCAGCATCAAAAGTTAAGTGATATTAACTCTGTCTTTTTCACTTCAAAGTTTTTGAAAAAACTTATTTCTCAGTTGTTTTCCAAACCTGTCAATTCAAAGGGTAGAGGATTTTTTTTTACTTTCAGTTATTCTTATACAGTGAATTAAAAGTTGTTAGAACCATCTCTGCATTAAGTGTAAATGTTTAGTTACACGCTATGAGTATTTTTCTTCTGAATGAGGTATAGAAATGAAAATAAACATCAGCAAAAAATAAGTAAATTAGACATCCTTCAGGTGTTGGGGTTGTTTGTTTTTTCCATTTCCATACGTATCCACGGAATCCATTTTAATCATATTGCCTGATCTACATTTTAATAATATTTCCTGATCTACATTTTAAAGGTTGTATGTGAGGAAAAGTAAAATCATCCAGCCTATAGGTACATGCACTAAACTCTGGTAATGGAAATGATTCCTTTTAAGAGGTAAGAATAAGAGTTTCTATAAAATTATGCCAAGGCTGAGAGTCAGCTATTCCTTAGAATATAGACAGAAATATTTCATAGGAAAAAATTCAATCTTTACTAGCCTCCTAAGTGTAGGTATATCTAGAGAATCTGGAAAGAACAAGCTGTAGCAGATAAAAACATATATTAGCTAATGAGCATCTTGCAGTTACAGCAATTACTAAACACATACTGACATATTACGTACACTGAGTGCTTACCCACTCTTCTAAAAAAACTTAAAATCTGAGCACAGCAGAGAACTGATTTTAAGGTGCAGTCCTCAGTGTTAAAAGTTTAAATCAGAAAACTGTCACAGGCATGTAGAGGTGCTTAGAGTTTTACTCAAGTAGCTGATTGCCCACTAAATTACTGAACATGAGAGAGAGACGGCAAATTAATATATTGCTTAATGATTTTAACTGAGACACTTTCTTAGCTTTGGTGTTGGTGATGCACCAAAAAACCCCCAAAAACCAATAGATGAGTGGCTGTGACAAGGACTACAGTAACAGAAAGGTAGATTACTGTTAAGAGGAAAATATGTGTACATCACATCTTGAGAGTGCCATAGAATTTTATGTAGTAGACATACAAATGTCTAGCCACACTATAAGAACCTTTCTTTATTGCTACTTTTAAAATTGGAGGAAGAGAAATCCTGGAGATGCTATTTCATTTATACTATGTAGTAAATAAATTCCTAGCAAGAAATAAAGACTGAAACGAAGCTGAAGTTTGAAAAGAAAACTGTGGAGTAGTGCATTTTGCACCTGAAAGAAAATATTAACAGAAAAGAAACTTCAATTAAAGACAGAAAAACAAACAAACAAACAAAAAAACCAAAACAAACAAAAATCAGAGGTATGGTCTCAGAGCTTTAATTGCTGTAAAGGAGTATAGTTCAACAGACTGTAGTAGGACCCTGCTGATTTCTATCTAATAAAGATTTGATACATAAAGTTAAGTACCAGGTTGTAATAGAGAAAAGGAAAATGCTTCTCTGTTCCTACGGCTTGCTTTTACAGGGAGTCAATGCTGATACTGAGCCCTAACTGAAGTACAAGAAATAAATGGTCTCATCAGCTCCTTCTAAAGAAGGCAAGAAGATAAAGTCACTAGTATTTCAGAGTTATGTGGGTTTTGAAACATGCTTCTTGAATTCAAAAGTTTTAGCATGCCTTCTTGCTTGAAGGGTACCAGTAAGGGTAAATGCGGTTTACATGGGGCAATAGTTACAGTGTTCAATATCCGTTTTTTAGAGGGCACATATCCCAGGTTTTTTTCCTAATTTCCAGTGCTTGTGGTTCCTTTCTAGATTATTGCAATGTATAATTTTATTGAATAATAAATAAGGACCACTGAGAACAAACACATGGCCAGAGCAATACCTGGTATGTTCTCTTAAACAGTGGAGTTCAGCCCTTCTGAAACCATGGCAGTTGTAATAGAGTAGCAAAATTTTTTAAACAGAAGGATATTGGATTTTCTTTAAGTCTAAGATGTGAAAGATTATTCTGTGTCCCAGTGAAAGTCCCAAAGACCCAACATGAGCAACACCAATGTAAAAAAGGGCTTGTATGTACCTACTTGATAGTTTTATTTTTCAGTGTTTTCCAGACATACATCATTTCCCTTAACATGTCATCTTGTCTTCTCCTTTTCCTACTCATTACTGAACATGTCTCAACAAGCTTGAGAATTGGGCACATGTGAGCCTCATAAGTTTCAACAAGGCAAGATCCTACACCTGGGTTGGTGTTGTGTTACCTTGTAAATACTAGTCTGTACAACAGAGATACGAAAACTTTGGTGGTCTGGGAAAGGAATGAGAAAAATCTAAACTACAAGTCCATGGTCTGGGAGAGACACAGAAGACAAAACAGAAGAGAAAGGGAGAGCTAAGCCATTTGAAGACTGATTGAAACCTGCGTAAGTCATAACAAACTCTGATAACAGTTTCCTTGCCAATTATCCACCGTATATGGAAGAGTTCCCATGAAAACCTTAAAGTGCTATTTCTCTGGTGACCGGTAGGACACGACAGAGTCCACAAAATGGATCTTCTTAAGCTCAAGTCACAAATGTAATAGCTATGCAAAATTATTAATTAGTTTTTTAATATGTATGATTATTTGGGGGGAAATAACGAACATGTATGCAATCAGGTGATACAAGCTTTGGTTGGGGCAGCATATGTGGTGCATGATTTGAGAGAAAGATCCTCCTTGCATCCAGCGCTGATAAGGTAAAGAAAATCCCTGCTTCTTAATGCTACATTGGTGTTAAGGAGTGAATTTTTGGTAACATTGGAGCAATCCAGTATCAATACAGAGTGGGAGATTGAGGGATTAATAGCAGCCCTGCAGAGAAGGACTTGGGGGTACAGGTGGTTGAAAAGCTGGACATAAACGGGCAATGTGCACTCGCAGACCAGAAAGCCGATGTATCCTAGGCTGCATCGAAAGCAGTGTGGCCAGCAGATCAAGGGAGGTGAGCCTGCCACTTTGCTCTCATGAGAACTCACCTCACCCGAGCCCCACTTACAGGTGGTTGAAAAGCTGGACATAAACGGGCAATGTGCACTCGCAGACCAGAAAGCCGATGTATCCTAGGCTGCATCGAAAGCAGTGTGGCCAGCAGATCAAGGGAGGTGAGCCTGCCACTTTGCTCTCATGAGACCTCACCTCACCCGAGCCCCACTTCAGCCCTGGAGCCTCAGCTAAGAGAGACATCAACCTCCTCAAGCAGGTCTGGAGGAAGGCCACTAAGATGACCAGGGGGCTGAAGCACCTTCCCTATGAGGACCAACTGAGAGAGTTGAGGTTGTTTAGCCTAGAGGAGCAAAGGCCTTGGCGATACCTTATAGCAACCTTTCAGTACTTCAAGGAGGCTTACAGGAAAGATGGGGAGGGAGTGTCATGATAGGATGAGGGCTAGTGGTTTCAGATGGGAAGAGGGTAGATTTAGATTAGATATTAGAAACAAATTTTTTACTGTGATGTTGATGAGGCACTGGAACAAGTCGCCCAGAGAAGCTGTGGATGCCCTCTCACTGGAAGTGTTCAAGACCAGGCTGGATGGGGCTTTGAGCAACCTGATCTAATAGCAGGTATCCCCGTCCGTGGCAGGGGTGTGGAACTAGATGATCTTTAAGGTCCCTTCCAACCCAAACCATCCTATAATTTTATGATACGAACACACTTATAAGAGAGGCTGTGGTGTCTCCTTCTCTGGAGATATTCCAAACTTGCCTGGACGTGACTCTGTCCAACCCACTCTAGGTGAACCTGTTTTAGCAGAGTGGTTAGACTAGATGACCTCCAGAGGTCCCCTCCAACCCCTATCATTCTGTGATTAGACTATGTTATCATCTTTCATATTAAGAAAAGGAAACCTTCTATGTTTTTAGTCACAAAGGAAACAAAAGTTTAACAATTTCATACTGAAGGAGAAGTCATAGATCACGAAAAAGCAGAAGAGAAAAACAGCGGGATTTAAAAGGCCTCAGGTTCACAAAGCAGTTTGGTATTCATAGTGATGATCCTGAGCCGGTTTAGTTTTTAAGATGGTGTCTCCAAAGTGTACACTGCACTGCAGTCAGAGCGGTAAAGCTCTATCTCCAACCAGAGTGGAAACCTGGAGCCAGCTCTTTCAGAGACCTTCCTCGTGAAATTTACAAAGCGATTGTCTTAGAAAGAAGGACACTGGTTTTTTCTTCAGCGTTGTCCTGATTATATTAACTGGGTTTTTTGCAATTATGGACAGATAATTTCCACGTGGTTCTGTCTCGTGAGACTTGCTAAAGAATAATTTAATTTTCTACCTCCCTAAAACAACAGGGTACTAATTTTTTCAGGCTTTTATGCTATCTTCCCTGAAATATCCCTGGATTTCTATTTATAGTTCAGATTGCAAACTTTCTTTTCAATCTAATACATCTAGTTATAAACAAACTGATCTTTTACTAAACAAAATTAAAAGAAGAAACAAAATCTTATCTTGTGTAAAAGAACTCCTAGAAAAATAGGAAGGCCATAGTAAGCCTATGAAATATGTTTAATTCTGCAACTAAATTGCCTCTAAAATGAGAATATGAAGGTGGTTTTAATATCAGCATAATGCTTATAAACAATTAATCACTCTTAGAAAACCTTGTGATATTAATTAAGTGACGTATTTTGCAAGATGAGTAAGGGGACCTGAAAGGAAATTGTTCCCATTGTTCTTTAACCTATGGAGAAGGTTATATGCTGTGTTATAAAATCTGTATCTTAAAACATGGTATGTTGTTTTAGTTGGGTTTTTGAGATTTTTTTTCTAATTTAAATTTATGTTTGCTTTATGCGGAATTAACTTTGTTTGGATTAAAACACCCCTCTCTTTCTAAAGACTGGAGGACTTCTTAAAATACTGTATTTCCACCTGTTTCCAGGTAAATTAAAGCAGCATCTGCAACAGTACTGAAACTGATGTTCATAGTTCAAAACATGCCATCAGAAGCAAGAGACTGAGGCTACCAGGATAACAAAATAGAACCTAGACAGCAATTCTGTCTTCATTTAAAATCCTAAATCATTCTCCTGCTTTTGAGGAGTATCTTATAAGCAAAATTAATTTGTGAACATCTGTTCACTACAGGAGAGAAGATGAGTTTTGGTCAGAATATATTTCACTTTGATGTTTATTGTGTGTTATTTAGTACAAGCTGACTCTTTAGGAAATGAGTTGTGCTACAGTATAGGTTTTAAGGTAGATGTTTTATTTCTTTATAACACACTATGTGAATAAATGAAAACTATGATTTTACTCAAAATTAGTAGAATGGAAAATGTTGTGATGTGCTTTTCAAAGACACCTAGCACTTAAAATACCGAGGGCTGCTTTAAATTCTGTTCATCAAAGTACTCAAGGCACCTAAAATTCTAGTCAGTCTGAATAATACTTACTAGATCTATCCCAGTCTTGGCCGAGTATCCTACAGGATTTTGTTATTGTGACGAGAAATGTAGTTATTTGTCTTATTGTTATACACGTATAACGACTTAAGTTTTAGAGAACTTTGATATAATACTGTTAAATCTCAATTACTTTTGTAAAGTGGCACTGCAACTACGGTAAAACCAATCAGGGTGTATTTTCACTTGTATTCGCCTGTCAGTGTGAACTAATGAGTTTCTGCTATGGCTTCGATTAGTCCATCAGAAAAAGCCAGATAACTTAATAGTCCATGGAAACAAATGGATTGATCCGAAGTTTTAACAGAAAGACAGTATTCCTTGTCACTAAGTGGTGTCAGCAGATTCTTTTGAACACGAGTCAGTAGTGATATGAACAAAATATAATTCACCCACGTAAACAAATTTTGTTACATTCTGAACATAGGCTGCCAAGATGAATTTAACCAGATAATTAACAAATTTAGCACTTTACAGGGTCATACAGCTCTCTAAGAGGATCTATTATTGCATTTGTCCAATTGCTAGTACCTTCTTTACACAGTGAGAAAACTAACATGATTATACCAAAAGCACAGCCTCATTAGTCCCCTCAGGGAATTAATTAACTTGTTTTGTCTAGGAAACTCGAATAATCTTCTAAGTTATGAGTTGCTGTGTTTAATATTGCCATGTAGGTCCAACAAATGAATGATTAAGTTCTGGAAAACTTAGCAGCACTTTTATCTTCTTTCTCAACGAAAAGGGACACTTTAGAAAGTGGGGAAGAAAAAAAAAGATGTTTCCTTTCAAAGGGTGAGACAGATGAAAGTATATAATTTTCTTCCTATATATTATGAAGAATTTCACAGGATTTTATTACTTAACTCCAGCATTTGTCACCTTCATAAATCAGTGATCCAAATTAATGAAAAGATAACTGATTTAACCGTGATTTAGAAGCTTTGGAGTGCAGTTGAAAAGCTAATTATTTTGTAACATCTATTTTGTGTTCTTAGAATGTTTCACCTCACTGGGAGCAGAGCATAGGTATGAAACAAAGTGTGAACAAACAATCCCTGCAAAACTGTACTCTGGCTAGAGTAGCATACTATAGCATCCTTCCTTTCTTCCGGGCAATATAGGGGAAGTCCATTATTCAAAGTAAGTCAGGGTAAGATGAAGGGTATGTCTTTAGTTGAGTGTTACGTGGAAGTCCAAACTGTGAAACCTCAAACCAGGAACAATATAGTCTCGTCAGCATAAAGATGCATCTCCTGGTGTTTTCTACTAGTAGCCTCCTGCCAGAGCTGTACTGTGCCACACCCCCTTGCTTGACGCCAGCTCATATGTCACCATGCTGTGTTTCTCCATGTTACGGAAGAGGTAGTATGGACCGAAAGTAACATGGCTTGATCTAACTGGCAGCACGAATGCTGAAAGAGATGTGGATCAAAAATCAAACAGAAAACGGAAGAATGGAACCAGAAGACTTTGTTGGCCTGTGGTCAAATGACTGTGGAGGGGAAAATGCAGAGTAGAAATTAAAAGGTTTCTATGTATGGGAGCAGCAGACTTCACAGATACACTCTCAATTCAGAACATCAAACTTTAGCCAAGAGCTCATTACAGCCAACAGGTCTACTGGGAGCTGTTACCTCTGACAACTGATCATGAAGGTAGTTTTACAAAGTCAGTGGATGTGCATAAAGCTCCAGAATCTTTTGCTGGAATTATCAGCATCAGGTCCATGCTACAGAGAGCTTTCACCGCCTCCTTTACAACAATTTTATGAAGTCAGTTTCATTCTGATGCTTTCCAAGCAATTTTTTTGTGGTCCGTTTCTAAAGTCATATAAAGATGCAAAGCAGCATAAATTTTACATTGCTGGATTCAAAGAGAAGAACTCTGACTTTTGGCTCAGACTAACACATTTGTTATCATATCTATATTCACCCATCGAAAAGTTCAACTCCTTTTCTTCAAGATATACTAGTATGGCATTGTACAGATATGACTGAAAAAACTGATACTGTACCTGACAGTGTATAAATGTTCATAATATGAGCACATTGTGATGTGAAAGACTGCCATTCTGAGGTTGGATTTTTTTTTTTTTTTAAGTTGTAATCACATAGACTTGGTAAGATTTTAAACAAGTACAGGAAAACAAACACTCTAACACTTCTGCTACATGGAAAAATAATAAAATAATATCACTTAAACTTTAAACTGCATTAAAATCTTGTTTGAATTTCCACTAAGAAATAAAATAGTCTTCTGGTTTATTTACATCTGAAATCACTTAGTAGGGACAAAATTCACAGAATCACAGAACCACAGAATTGTGTTGGTTGGAAGAGATCTTCAAGACAATCGAGTCCAACTGTTCACCCTACACTGCCAAGTCACCTCTAAAACATGTCCCTAAGCTTCACATCTAGACATCTTTTAAATACCTCCAGGGATGGTGATTCCATCACCTACCTGGGCAGCCTGTTCCAGTGCTTTACAACCCTTCCTGTAAAGAAATTTTTCCTAATATCCAGCCTAACTCTCCCCTGTCACAACTTGAGGCCATTTCCTCTCTATCACTTGTTACTTGGGAGAAGAGACCAACACCCACCTCACTACAACCTCCTTTCGGGTGGTTGTAGGGAGTGAAAAGGTCTCCCCTCAGCCTCCTTTTCTCCAAACTAAACAACCCCAGTTGTCTCAGCTGCTCCCCACAGAACTTGTTCTCTAAACCCTTCACCAGCTTTCTTGCCCTTCTCTGGACACTCTCCAGTCCTTCTTGGAGTGAGGGGCCCAAAATTCAACAGTACTCAAAGTGTGGCCTCACCAGTGCC
>NW_010401591.1:8686-10848 GCF_000710305.1 Buceros rhinoceros silvestris
TGCCTTATCCCTGCTGGCCACACCAGTTCTCATACAAGCCAGGATGTCATTGGCCATCTTGGCCACCTGGGCACACTGCTGGCCCCTATTCAGCTGGCTGTCAAACAACACCCCCAGGTCCTTTTCTGCTGGGCAGCTTTCCAGCCACTGTCCCCGAAGCCTGTAGCATTGCAAGAGATTGCTGTGACCCAAGTGCAGGCACTTGGCCTTGTTGAACCTCATACCATTGGCTCAGCTCATTGATCCAGCCTGTCCAGACCCCTCCGCAGAGGTGCACTTGTTCCTTCATCCAGATCATTGATAAAGATGTTAAAGAGAACTGGCTCCAATACAGAGCCCTGGGACACACCACTAGTGACCAGCCTCCAACTGGATTGAACGCCATTCACCACCACTCTCTGGGCCCAGCCATCCAGCCATTTTTTTATCCAGTGAAGAGCACACTCATCCAAGCCGTGAGCAGCCAGTTTCTGCAGGAGAATGCTGTGGGAAACAGTGTCAAAACTCTACCTTACTAAAGCCTGGGTAGACAACATCCACAGCTCTTCCCTCATCCGCTAAGTGGATCACCTTGTCATAGATGATGATCTGCTTAGTTAAGCAGGATCTGCCTTTCATAAACACATGCTGACTGGGCCTGAACACCTGGTTTCCCCGTATGTGCCACATGATGGCACTGAAGATGATCTGCTCCATAACCTTTACTCGCACTGAGGTCAGACTGAGAGGCCTGTAGTCCCCTAGAGGGGCGTATATACATTAATCTCGTATATCCATTAATATCAAACTCATACCAAACTTCATTTTACACTTGTAGGACAAAAAACCTTCTCATAGCTTTAAAGAAATGTCATTTTTCCAGCTCAAAAGAGTGGCAGTTTCTACAGTAATTTTATACATGGGTAAATCTCGTGGACTTATACAACTGAGCAAAACATTACCCATAAAATTACTTTCACTCAGCTGAGTTTATCCTTAATTGTAGTTTAGGATTGCAGATACCTGAAGGAAATTATGTATTCAGTTTCATTTCCAGAGTTAGTGTATTTCCCTTCTGCAATGCCAAGGTTGCATTCTGATCTGCAAATTTGTCTGGATTTCTGGAGGCTAATTTTCACAGAGAGCAAAATACAGCAGTAAGTGGAGCAGAGACAACAATTTACAAAGGGAGAAATGAGCTCTAAACAGTGCTAGCAATAGAAGCTCCATTAGCTGACAACTTCTTGTGCCATCTCCCCTAGAGAGTTTATAAAAACAGTAAATTCTGTGACTCAGAGCTTCATTGTTATTGGCTTTACCTAGCAGTCTGACGTAGTTTTTGCTCAACTAGAATGCCTGTCTGTAAAGAAAAATAAGTGTAATAACTCTCTTTCCAGTAAGAAGAGTGATGACCTTTTCCAGGGTAGACTCCTCTGTTTGTCACAAAGATGGCAAAAATAGCACCAACTACTTTTTTCTGTTGCAAAAAGTAGAATTTTAGTCATGTTCAGGGAGACAGCAACTGCAGTAGCAATCATAATCTAATCTAAATGTTGTTTTGTCTGAGTTATCTGCTTAATTAGATATCTAGATTATCTAATTAGTTATCTAGTTCAACAAGCAAATCCAAAAGAATAGTACTACGTATAAAAAATAAAATATCAAACATTAAAAAAATAATGTTCTTAAGAATAACTAAAATTTAATTCCGTATCTATCACTTCCAATAGACACTTAAGGACAAATTGGGAGAATTAATCTTTTAGTTGCAGGTTTGCAGGTAATACAGAAACGGAAGACTTACTTATACCTTCCCTAGCAAACTCTCTGTCTCAGTATCTCATTCACACTGCCCTACACTGATGTTTTGATCTTTTACAACTCTGTTGGGAGACTGTTTAGCATGAGAGTGGGTGGTGATATGCAGCGATTTTCACTTTTGGATTCCCTTATGACTAGGAAAAACTTACTGTTTCTTTGATCAGTCTTGATTCATGTCCAAATGGCAGCCATCTATCACTCAAAAGAAATTCATTTATATCATATCTTCATCTGTCCACTGAGATTAATACCAGCACATTAACATTCAAGAAAAATAACCTAATAATAGACCAGGCTTTGTGTGTGCCACATCAGAAATTTGACGATTGTTAAATTTACTTACACTAAAATGCTTCTCCTGC
>NW_010401591.1:10923-26716 GCF_000710305.1 Buceros rhinoceros silvestris
CTGCTGAAATTTCACTCTTGTTTGCAGAGCAGAATGCCCACTATCAGTGTAGTAGCATATGTGTAACTGTCTATAATACAAAAAGCCCAGAAACAGCCAGCCAGCACCTCCTTTCTCTCTCTGGCTGCTGCCCAATGAGAACAATGATACAGATGTGATCCAAGTTTGTTCTTGAGGAACAAGGAACAACACCCTGTGCATGAAACACAGCATGCCCAAAAAGAGTCAAATGACTTAAAGCTGCATGTCCTTAATACTTATGGGATAAAGTTTGAGTTGCAGCAGCAGCTGAATTGCAGATGTTGTTTACGATAAGACAAAAATCACTTTGTGCAATTTTGAGTATAAGTCTATCAATCAAAATCAGGAAGATCTTTCCAAAGGAAAACCCAATTAAAATAATATGAAATCCAGTTACTGCCCCGAGAAAAACCCTGGAACTTTTGGCAGGTCAATGCTCAACAGCAAGTGATGCACTTGCTCAAAAATCTTTCTCTTCATCTGTAAGGATTCCCAGACATCACCATAACTTATTCTCAAGCCTTCACCATGAGAAGTTCCTGGATGTGCAGAAGATAATGACGATAAAGTGATTCACTAACCTCCACTGCGAATAGCAAATAAATTTTACAAAAAAATAAATGAGAGGTATTCCAACAGAACATAATTCTTCAACAGAACATAATTCTTCACAGTGACATGGGTTAAGCACAGGAAGGGGTTGCTGAAAGTCTCTGAAACCTCTACCCAGAAGGATTTTCAAAGATCAGCTGGATGACACCTTGTACAATTTATCTCTCTGTGAAGTTAGCCCTGGTTTGAGCTGGGGGTTGGTAAAGATGACCTGCTGTGATCTCATTCAACTTCTTCTTTTCTGTGATTACTGTGATCTACTTTTCTATTGAAAAAATACTGGAGAGTTTTTAAAATAAAGGAAAGCAATACATCGAAGTGCTGAATGTGGAGCAGTAGGTATGTGTACAAAGCATAAAGTTTAATTCATCATTTCCAAAGGAAATAGCATGTTTTAATAGGAAAAAAAAAAAACCAAACCAAAACCATTGCTAATGCCTACATCTGAATAGAGAAGCTTAAATGGCTACAAGCAGAAAAGAATTCCATGTACTGCTGAAATCGAAGTGGTGAGCATGAAACAGCAAGACTTCAGAAATCCATTCCTATTTAATACATGAAGAAAAACTGAAAATCTATATGGTTGAATACATACTTCTGTAATGGGTGAATGGAGGAATCCACACATTACAAAGGGCTTGATAGAACTGTGCTTGTGACTGAAGCATGAAAATTGAGTGAATATATGTGATAAATATAAGGTTCAACAGATTTAAGGTCAAAGGTAACACTTTGATAAAAAAGATTAAATTTCACTGAAGTGGGTGAATAATGGAAAAAAATAACATGAACTATGTCAAACCAGAAGAATTCTGAAGTTTAAATAAAATTTGCGAGAAAAATGACTAATTTTATAAGGAAAAAGAAGGCTGAATTCTTACTTTCTGTGTTAATCAAAGCCTTCCTTTTCACAAGCATTTTGAACACCACAAGTACATAGGTAATATTTAAGTGCAGAAAATGAATGAGTAACAGTATGACCAAGGACAGATTCTAGCATATATCTGTAAGCAAAATTTTTTTGTGTCTACAACAACCAGTTCTTTGCTACATCTCACCTCCCAGAATTTCTGTTAAAAACACCAAATCAAAAGAAAAGAACAGGGCTTAGGAAAATTAGAAGGAAGAGAAACAGTTTCTGTAATCTTCTCACTTACCAATATTTTTTGTAATTTCTTTCCTTCCTGTGCTGGGTTTGATAATCTCTCCTTCTCCAAAATGGTCAGAGTATTTACTGAAAGAACAGTACCAAACTCCTCTTCATCACCTCACCAGGATATTGAGTATCAGCTGATAAAAGGCTCAAAGTTTGGGATCTTGCTGTTGCATACTAGGACTTGTAGTGAAGCATCTTTTAATTGTTTGTCATGATAATGGTGCTAGCATTTTCCAGCCAAAATAAATTTGTTTAAATAAATGTGCATTGAAGAAGTCAGGAAATTTGCAAACTTTGCCAGAGGAGGATATTACAAGTTGTTTAGAAAATAAACAGAATGAGAGAAGCAGATACCAACATCAGTCGACACTGGTGTGCATGAATACCTGTCCTTGAAGCACTGGAAGTGAGTTAACACTAATTCTAACTGCAGATTAAGACATTTATCTCTCACCAGGTGTAAGAACTCACCTTTGTTTGAACTATGCTATAATCCAGTGCTGTCCCCTTCACTGTGCATCAGTACTTTCCTCCCTAACACCCTGCTTCCCCAGACTATGCAGAATTAGCTGAAGACAGAGGCTGAGAAGCTATTTGGGCCTGATTTTTTCATGTGGCATACGTTATTTAATTCTTCTGATGTGTGCTTAGGACAATGTCTGTTTCAGGTATCTTGATCTGTTCATGAACTAATAAATTTTTATGTGTGCTTAGCCTTGGTCTACTGCCACAGTAAAAGTTTATACTGTATGTGAAAAAGAAATCTTATCAAGTGCATCCATTTCTTTAATGTACATAGCCTTATAAAGTTTTTATTATCAGCTGCAAGGTACTGGAAATTATCTTGAACATTCATTAGACATTCATGAGTAAACAGTTTTAAGACATCAGTTAACTGCTACCAATTAGCAAGTTTGCAAGGGTTATGATTACAAAATTTTAAACTATTTAATGAGATTTATAATTATGGAGGTAAAGTAAGCCTCTTACCTAAATGGTTTAGTATTAGAATTTTTTAAAAAACTAACACCCTAATGGTAGGAGTTTCAAATATTGCTTTTACTCAGAATGATCACCACACTGAGAAAATAATTAGGTGGTGTCCTGCTATTTTGCAGAACTGCCTTCATTCATAATATGTACTAAATGTTGCACTGAATGTAAGGGGGTGGTTTTATTTCGAGTTTTTGGAGGTTGGGTTTTTTCCTCTTACTGTACCTGTAATGCATTCATATGTTAAGGGAGCTTTCATTGTTTCTTTATTATTCACTTTCAGAGTACAAGTTACACCTAGGCAACAAAGCACAGGTGGTTTTGCCTAGTCTTTAAGGAACATGTATCTCCCCATAACTGGTTGCCATAACTGGTTGCCAGGATGAACAGCTAGACCGTGATATTTTGTTCTTTCTTACTTTCGGTACCTGTCATGCTCACCTGCTGCATATTCAATTACAATTTTAGGCATTCAGCTTCAGCCATTATAGCTACATCTTACTCATATCATAAATCTGACTCAAACTAGCTTCAGGAAAATTAGGAATAGATCCTTTTCTCCTGGACAGCACATGGCCCTTTAAATAACTTGAGGGTCCTTTCTTTCACTAAAATCCCATACTTTACATGATATGTATATTTCAATTTCTGCAAAGAAAGAAAGCAGGAGTCTTGCACATTATACAAGCTCCTATTATTCTCAAACCTGGTCTAAGTTGTCCATTATAAACGAAGCAGAAGCCTGACAGAAAAACATGACAACTGATGGTCTAATTAATGTAATCACTTCCTAATAACATGATTTTGCAAATTCAGAGTTTACTTTTACCATCCTTTGTACAAATAAATTTGATGGATCAAATGTTGACATGAATCCACAGCAATGGTGATCTAACTAAAGCCTTTTTAGCAAGTCATGAATTTTCTGCTTGAAATCTAATCTTGGAGAAAAAAAATTGTTCTTTTATTTCAGTTTCAAGAAGTGAGCTGAGAATAAAAGAAAGCAAACATATATAGAACTGCAGTCATCATTTTCAGCTGCCATTTTTCTCTACTTGATGCTCTGCATTAAGTGAAAAACAAGGGAGTAGCCTCTTGCAAAGCAGAGGAACTCCATTACTCTTCAATAAGTAATCTTCAACAGAAAGAGTTGTACTGAAGTTGTAGTGGCATACTGTTGCTGACAGCCGTTCAATTTGCATTGGGCACCAACTTTACATGTTAGACATGTCTTGCGTACCTACTCACCTTCTGAAACATTTCCAACTCTGCCCAGGTTTAACCAAGCAGAATATTATGCAATATAAATACATATAATTAACTGAGGCAATTCTGAGGAGATCATATACTTTGTTATGCATATATCCCTTTGGTTGTCCAAGAGTATAATCTTTACTCAAAAAGATCCATACAGTAATTCAAGCAGTAACCATCATGAAATCACAGTATAACCAAAGTAATTAGCAGTTTTTTATTCCCAGCAAGGAAATATATTTTTTCTAGCTAACCCTTGCTTCTACTGTTTATATGTTCATAAGAGATTGTCCGTGTGCCTTATAAAATAATTATACTTGCATAACAAGATTTGCATTTAATGAAGATCTCTGAGCTGTTATCATGGTGAGGCCCAATAGACAGCGCTGAAGAGAGAAGAGGCTGGTCAGACCATGTTTTGTGAATGATGCCTCTTACTCTAAAAATCACCGCCTTCATTCTTCATTTTTTTCCTTCTTCCAGGACTACAAATGAGTATAAGAAGGCATGTAGTTGCAAACAGCTTCTTAAAATAGTTGTTATTAAGACCGGATTAACAGCAAGAGAAGGTAAAGAGAACAGACTTTTTACAATACACTCCCTTTCTATGAAACATATCCTGGAGCTTACTCTAGGTCACAGCTCTTCTTGCACTCTCAGGACACATCCACTTAGAGTGCCCATTCTTTGCTGACCTCTGTGGTAAGCCACTGGCCTTCATCATCTTGACAATCAGATACACAGAGCTGTAGTCCAAAACCCTGTGAAGACAGTTCCGTTTTTCACCTGTACTGTACTTCTATGCAGTAGCATCACACTGCACTAACACTGTTGTGCTCAATATTGATGGTGTGTAAAGTAATGGTAGTATTTCTAGATGATGCAGGTACACATCTGTCCAGTGTTTGATTACCTAATCATCATCATCATCACGGCTTGGCTTCGCGAACGAAGACCTGGGAAGGGTTTTTCCCACGCTCACTGCAAGCGATGAGTGCACCCTCCGGGCCTGCGCGGTGGATTTTTTAGGTGAGGTGCAGCGTGCGTGGAACCGGCTCCACCCTTTACACCTGAGATTCATCTGCCAGGGCCTAGCGAGCTTGGACGGTGACAGTGAAGTCCTCGGGTCATAGGTTTGGTTAGAGTATCCTTCTCTTAGATGATGGATGCCTTACAAGGCTAAACGAGCTCCATCTGCCCAGGTTTGGAGTCAGAGTTGTCCTTCTCCTAGGATGGCTGCCCGAAGACTAGTGAGCCCATCCTGCCCGTGGACACACTTTGTCTGACCCTTCAGCTGAGACCTGTCTGGCCTGGGAGACCCCACTGGAGGCACATGCCACCACCAGCACAGCTCTCAACCTCACAAGGGCACACAAGCTCCTTCCCCACAGCAAGGGGGTGCCCGTGAAAGAGTCGCTGCTCTACCTCCGGACATCACAGACCCGGGCACGGGTGGCCAGGGCCTGCCAAGAACGGGAGTCCTGGAGGGGTTGATTACCTAAAGCAGAAAAGGAACAACATTAGTCCTAACAAGCAGGATAGACTCAGATTAATAGGGAAGGATGATGGCTAAAAAAACCCAAAAGCAAAAATTTTTAAGGAAACAGGTGAAGAAATCATAAGAACAACAAAGATGTTGATACATCTCCCTTTTTACTCAAACAGCTATTTTTGAGTATGACAAGTATTAGCAGTCCACAAGGTTGTCTTGCATAGAAAATACATTCAGAGAGACATGAAAGAAATTATTCTAGTTTTCACGAAAGACAAAAAATTGTTATTTATACAACACCTGACGTTTCTGCAAGATGGGTTACTTTTAGATCCCAATAGTCTGCTGACCAGAATGTAAAAATAAAAATAAATAAAACAACAAAACCCAAACCCAACAGACTAGCTTTAAATGTTTTATTTGATGTATTAATGTATTCTCTATTCCTACATTAAAACAAAAAATTTAAAAAACAAACAACATTATGATATTTGTATTGACTAAGTTCCATAAGTTTATAAAGTAATAGAATGCCTGCCACAAGACGTTGATCACAGAAATATTGGTCCTTAAAACTTTTTCATTCAAGGAGTAACTTGGGATTTAGACTGAGACTTTGCTACGTGTTACATAATTTCTAAAAGTAAAAAATTAGAAGAAATTTTTTTTAAGGAAATGATTAGTGAAATGATCACTGAAAAAAATATTTTATCTAAATCTCTGCTCTTCAGACTAATAAGAACAACAAGCACTAAGCAGGATTTTTACTTGCTTCAAAGTTGCACCAAGTGTTACATCACTCATTATATGGCTGATCTGTGAACTCTAACCTGTGATCTGGATATATTTGAAGCAATGAGTCAGCTCAGCCTACAGTTCTACATCTCAGTTGCATGATAAATTTTCTCAAAGGGGAAAGGAATTTTCCCAACATTGTCACATGCAGTTGTTTATATTTTTCTAGACATTCGACTGGGTTCCAGAGACGGGTTACTGCAGTAAACATAAAGATGTAAATCAATAAGTAGATTGTAGTCATGGTGAAGTTCTTTATCTTAGAAACTGAGACCAAAATGCTTTCATATTATTCAAATTATACTGTCAGTAGCACAAGAAAAATTTGTTCTCACACCATTTGCATAAAAAACAGAAGGCCATACTGTCACTCAGGTCTGCATATATAAGAAAACTTTAAAATATTTACTTTAACTCTTCTTCATTTAACATAAGTTTTATCCCACTGTAGTAGTTAATGAAAGGGAAATAATGGAGGAAAATGTTAAATAAAACAAATTAGACAGTTGGTAACTTACAATGACAATATTGATTGCAAGTCAGGCTTTTTTGCCCAGTCAACAGCTAGGTTTTGAACCATAAAAGCTACAGCATCCTGCAACAGAAGTAAGAGAAATTATGTACTCAAGCAAAATGTAATTGACATGGATCACTTGGCAACAGAGAGCTGCAGTGCTTCCATTTGCAGAGAGGAAAAGGATCTTGATTCTTGACACAGAAAGGCTGCTAAGGAGCTTTACTTGCTTAGGGGTCAGGATGCACAGAGGTCCTTGATAGTTCAAGTGATTTTTTTTTTCCCCAGGAGTGCTAGTCGATTTGTCTAGAAGATGTTTTCCTCCCCCACCTATAACACTGGAAAGAAAGCACACTGCTCTGAGAACAAAATCTACAGCCATGAAGCTTGAATACATAAGATTCTCCAAGAGAAGAGGCTTAGTACTTAACATGAGCATGCTGATGGTTCATGGCATGAGAAGCTACAAGTAAGCACAAAGTGCAAAAATGTATGTCTCAACTCTGAATCTATTCTGGCAGTATAAATGAGAAAATTTGGAATCTCTCCTGTCCTATATGACTAAAAGCACAAGAAAATGTACTAATTATGTGTTCTTTAGAAAGAAAAGAATGACAACAAAAGTTTGTGAGACTCATGAAATGCTAGTTGATCACCAGGAAGTTTTTAATGATTAACAGCAAAACTTTTGAATTCCTTGATCATGCCTATTCTAAGCAAAAGAAGGCAAGCAGAGACAAGAAAGATGAACTGCAGCTTCAAGGCTATTTTTTTTTCTTATTGATTATTATGGGATGGGGTGGGGTGGTATTTTGTTTTATTTTTATCCATGCAGTTATAAGGGCACCCAATTTTTTAAGTCCAGTGCTAATGACAGGAGCTACCTGTTGATTGTATTGTAACAGCCTGTTGTAACCGCCTTACTTGCAAAGGCATTTGATACATCCTGGATGAGTTACCAATAATAATTCATTAACATTAAATTTTGGGGCCGTTTCTAATTCAGTCCATATGCCCAGGTTTTTAAAAGTGGATTCTGGAGCTAGGAAGGGTTCTTCTCCCCTTTGAAGCTCCAGGTATGCTAAAGACAAATGAAAATTTGGGAAAAGTGTAGTACCTTGCCACATTATACATAACACAGCGTGCAGTCAAAAGCTGTATATATCCATCAACATCAAAGACAAGGTTGGCACCTGAACAGAGAACTCACCTTCAGGTAATACTGAATCCAAATTTTGTCTGACCATTAACCAAAGAGGCATTGGTTCTGGATTTGTCAATGCCTTATTTGACGTGGTATCACTCAATAAGGTGATGGCAAAATGGGCTAATCTGCAGGTGTCTTTAACTCTCTGTGCTCCAGTTATAATTGTGGATCTTCACAAAGGGCTTCACAGAGGCCAGTGTATGAATTGAATGCTAGCTATCTTCTGGCTCTGACAATTTATTCACAATCAGTTACGTGTTTTGCTATGCCTGCTTCAAGGGCACAGTCATCAGTATGCATGATTACCTTAATGATTTTGTGGAGCACTGTAGTCCATTAGAATAATTGGAAGCACATCCATTTCTAGCACACATTCCTTTGCTAGCCAATATTCCTCAAAACAATTAAGAACAAAAAAAAGAACAGTGTTGTACTCATCACACCCTGAGTCAACGACTGGAAGAGGATCAGATACCACGCACTTTGACCCTGAATATCAGGGAATGGAACAGACTTATTTTATCAGTAAATTTCTCTTGTCGAACTGTAAAACATAGAAGAAAAACAATGTTATAAAAAAAATCCTTTGTTTTGTAAATCACCCCAACATGACTGTAAACTCAGAATCTTTATGCCAAAAACTGTATTGACGTGCTCCCTATCAGAAGGGAGTAGCAAAAAGGGTTGTTCAGTAAAAGGAGGTGAGCTGGCAGATAGGGGTGACAGTGAGCCCAGCAGGTCAGCACCCTCATTGGCAAGGGCACAGACTGATGGTATACACATTTGCTGAGCAGAGTGAGCCTGAGAATGCTATCAAAGCTCAGCTGAAGACCAGTGACCTCCAGAGAAGACCATGGTGATGAGGCGGGCCTTAGGCCAGAGAGGAAGCCAAGGTGCAGCAAGACACACAGCCAGTCATCGCCTCAGCTGCAGCATTGCTCAGACAGGTCCCAATGGTGAGAGCTTGAGCTTAAAATCATCACTCAAGTGAAGGGGACGATTGCCTATCAAGGCTTTGAAAACATCTTGCTCAGACAGCTCACTAACTCAAGGTCATACAGATGCCGTATCAAATTTGCTCTGGAGACCTATTTCTGAACAGAAATAGGACAGAAATATTGTCTCTAAATATACCTAGAATTCAAGCTACTCAGTCAAAGGACAAAAACCCCCAAACAAACAAACAAACCCCAGCCAAGCAAGAATTTAACAGAGAAATTTTCATAGAGCCATCAGAGTTCTCAGGTATCAGAATAGACTTCCACGGCAAGTGGTAATAGCCATTGTTTTACAGAACAAGATCAATGAATTTATGAAAACAAATATATAAAACATGGTGACTACACAGTAAGGGCAGGACTTAAAGGACAGGTGAAATTTTTGAGTCCTATCTGACTAAAATATCAAACAATACTATTCTGAATTTCTGATGATTGTACTGAAAGACTGAGCCTTAAGAAAATGCCAAGCCAGGAACAAGGATATTGTCCCCAAACATTTCTTCTGAGTTGCTAATGTTGATTCTTCCTCTTGCACACATTGAAATACTTCTAACAGTCTTATTTTTAATTTTCTAAAGTATTAAATTACTGAAAGTTTTAGTTCAATGTGAGAGCAACTGTGAATTATGCTTCATTTTAATACTATCAAAAAGATATTACTACAACACTAGTGTCTTTAAAGTATGACAGCACCTCTGAAATAATGCAAATTTCAGGCTAGTTTCCTAGCCCAGGCAATACATCATAACATTTCTCCAAATCACAGTTAGTCAAATAAGGATAAGCAATGGGTACATTCTGATCTATTTCAGTAATATATACAGCTTTACAAAACCTATATAAACAACTCATTTCCATCTTAGATATATTGCCATGATTCATCCTCAGATTTCATCTCCTCATTGAAATTTCTGATCTTTTGAACAAAAATAAATGTCAAAGTTTAAAAATTACATTTCTAAAAAATTTTGCTGGTTTTGGCTGAGATAGAGTTAATTTTCTTCATAATAGCTGGTACGGAGCCATGCTTTGGATTTGTGCTGGAAACAGTGTTGATAATTCAGGGATATTTTAGATATCGCTAAGCAGCGCTTACACAGCATCGAGGCCTTTTCTGCTTCTCACACCACTGCACCAGCAAGTAGGCTGGGGGTGCACAAGAAGCTGGGAGGTGCTGGTGATGGTGCTATTTGCCCCACCACTCATGGGCTACTTGATACAGGGTGTGACCTCCCTCTCTGGCCCACGCAACAATACACTGGAAAAGCCAAAGGCAGACTGTGAAAGGCAGTGTAACAGAGCGTTAAGCCCCATACCTTTACACTTCTGGCTCCTGCCTCCCCTGTTCTCTGGGGGCAATAATGGCAATTACCTTCTGCAGTGGACCAGAGCTTTCAGGTGCTCCTTCAGCTCACCTGGTTCCTACTCCACTCCCTATCATTCGGAACTTTCTGGTACACTTGTACTTGGTCGTGGCCCAAAGAGGAGATGCCAGGACCCCAAGATTCAGCAAGTTCTGGACATGTGCAATCTGAAACTTTACATCACTCGATTTAGGAGGAAGTGGAAAGACACCAAGACAAAAGTTAATTATCTCTGACCCTATGAATAACAATCCAAAATGAGACCCTTTGAGCTCTCCTGGATCGCAGTAGGCTGCATCCAGCATCTCCCCTGAGCTAGGACGCCTCTCAGGATCCTCTGCTGGCAAGACCGACACAAGGCCTGAGCGAGAACCACCTCCTCGAGACTCAACCACCACCCATTGAGTAACGCCGATGCATTGTGATATTTACGGTAAACTCGAAGAGGGCAGTTTCAGCTATAGGCTGGCCTCTTTCTCCCATCTCTCTGCCTGTTCAGGGGTTTTGCTTTGTGCATTTGAGAGCGGGCTCTGGATCCAAGTGTTTCTGTTTGTTCGTATGTGTGTCTGTGTGTCTCGTGTTTGTGTACATACGTTTTGATTTAAGGCACCTTGTAGTACGTTAGTGTGAATCTTGTCATTCTCGAATCTGTAATTAAGTTGCTGTTTTTCTTTGCTAAATCACTTTCTAGCTCTTAAATCAGTTAATCATTAAGTGCTGGTACAATACAACCCTTTGGATTTACCTTACACTAGCAATAAAGTTTGAATTGTTGTCAAATTAAGCACCGTTAACTATATTCATCCATGACAGGAGAGGACATAGTTGGAACAGCTGATCCCAACTGACCAAAAGGATGTTCCATACCACATGATGTTATGCTCAGCATATAAAGCAGGGGGAAGAAGAAGGAAAGCGTGGGGTACACATTTGGAGTGTGGGTGTTTGGAGCCCTGCTTTTCTAGAGATGGCTGAACACCTGCCTGATGTAGGAAAGTGGTGAATGAATTCCTTGTTTTGCTTTGCTTGCCCACTCAGCTTTTGCTTTACCTGTTAAACTGTCTTTACCTTAACCCTTGGGTTTTCTCACTTTTACTCTTCCAGTGCTCTTCCCTATCCCACCAGGGGAGCATGAGCAAGTGGATCTGTGGGGCTTAGTTGCCAGATGGGATTAAAGAATGACAACAATGTGGTATCTTCCCCTTTAAGAAATACATGTAGCTATGCACGTTCCAGGGTAGTTTATTTAACTTAAAAAATCTTTAGCATTTGCCTGTAGCTGGTAATAATTTCAAACACGATCTATTTGTCAAAATATTTAATGTGGCTCATAAATATAGGAGGCCATGGAAGTAGAATAGAACAGATCAAAGGAAGAAGAAATAGTTTATCATTTCACACGAAAGCTAGTAAAAATTTGTAACTTAACATAGGATTAAAACAAACAAAAAAACCCCCAAACCAGGTAATACTGCTACTTTTCATTAAGGCACTAGATTAAAACGTAAAAGTTTCAATTTGTGATCTTTAATCTCACCAGCTGAGTTAAGAATAGAAACAAAACAATGGAGAAGGTTCTCTGCTACTCTGGTGAGGGGATAGCAAAGTAAACAAAGCCTAGATATTTTAAAATACATAGATATTTTAAAAGATCAAAAGAACTTAGAACCTAAGTAGATTTTGAGCAAAAACTAAGGTTTTGCAGTTTTAATTAGGGAGGGGAGGGTGAGAGGGTCCTTGTTCACATTCCAGACATTCGTGTCAAGCTCTTCTGAAAACTCGCTAAATTTGCCAGTTCACCACTGCTCAGCTAGCACGAGGCTTATGGGAGCAATAGACTGCTGGAAGTTCATTATGTTGTCCGTGGTGAAATGCTAACATCAGACAGCCATATGTTGCAATAAAAAGTTTGAGAGCAAACAAGCGCTGAACAAAACAGTGGGCACACAGAGCTATATGACAGCATGCGTGTCATAAGATTCTGAGACATCATGCACCTGTAATCTTGAAAAAAGTACAAGGCAGAATAATTACATCTGAGCAAATCATGTCATGACAGACGGCTATAAAGGAGCCCCTCCTCTGCTTCCAAAAGCTTCTTCTTCCCTCCCCTTGGGAAAATTTAGCGCTATCTTTTGCATAAAACTCCAAATGTTCTATGCAATGTACAGCAAAAAACATCTTTCTCCTCTCATCAGAATATATGGGCCAGTATCTAGCACAGAGAAGATGAAAACCATTGCCAGCTAAAGTATCTTCATTTGCTGGATCAGAACTAGCCACAGTGCAAAGTGTATAACCTATCCACAAGAAGGAAGATGCATTTAAACCAAGCACGGATGATCTCTGTTAGTGCTATTACCTCTATCTAGCCCTAGTTTAATCACAGGGGTTCTCAAAAGCAACTCTTAAAAACAAATCTTTAACACTTGACACAAACTATGAGGCTTATTTTTCTCAGAACATTTCCCAGAAGATACCAGGCAAAGTCCCATTCATAATCTTCCTTTTAAATTGCAATGTTATATCAGTCCATTCAGCAAGCAATTAAATCTAACACTTAATCAAAGCAAAAGTAAACACAATCTTGCTTCCTTTAGCTTAATAATTGAAAAAATATTTAATTAAACTAATATGCATTTTAATTGCTTACAAAACAAGGAGAATGGGACAAAAACTAGAAGTTGATATTTGAGGAGGATTTTTAAGGTTTCTATTTTTGGAGTAGCACAAAGCATTTTTGCTTGGGTAATGCATTGTTTGCCAGGAAATAACCTAGATTTTTGGCAAAATGGGAAGTTAGAATAAGTGCTGAGATTGTTCAATAAAGCAAAAATCTAATACCTAACGTCAAGCTTTAGCAAGTCTTTTTGTAATTAACTAAGACAAAAGATCATGTTTATGTCTCTACTGGGGTTTTGGAAAGTTCTTTTCCAAAGCTGATGTAGAAGTCATTGATATCTGATTTAGGATAAAACCAGCTTCTGTTCGCTTATGTAATCTGCATTGGCATCAAGATCTGGACAACTGCCTCTAGGGTCTGATGTTCCCAGAAATCATGTGTAACAAAAGAGTTTGGGGAAAGTCTGAGCGTCCACTTCCGTACCCAAACCACTTAAACACCAAAATTTCATTCTAGGTATCTTAGGATCTCTACTTATTAAACCAGAGTTTAACACATGGTAAAATCTATACAAATATAGGAAACAATCACTGCTCTGAGAGCAGAGACAACAGAAATAACATAGATCATAGAATCATAGAAACATTTATGTTGGAAAGGACCTTTAAGATCATTGAGTCCAACTTGCAACCAGCACTGCCAAGTCCACTACTAAGCCATGTCACTAAGCACCACATCTACACATCGTTAAAATCTTCCAGGGATGAGGACTCCACCACTTCCCTGGGCAGCCTGTTCCAAAAGTATTGTTATAAAAGGACTATGGGGACAGCAGCAGACGGAATAATATACTGTGATCCAATGTCAGCAGTATAATACATGTGAATTTATATTTGTGCGCATGGTAGAAAAGTTCATTACACTCTCTAAGCTCCTGCTTCATGTATTTCCATGTAATCTATCAAGATATTGATTCAAGTTCCTTTCCACAACAGGTTTCAATGGGTGGTCACCTGGTAATCTCATTCTTTCTGAAGTGCTGTAGTTGTATCTATTATTCTTTTCTGGCATAAGTAGGATAAAATTAATTAATTTATTAACTTCTATTCTTTAAATATGGTTTATTAAAATTCAGAAACTTTTTGTATTAGTCTGTAGTTTCAAAATTTCTTTTCCTTGCAGGATAGTAGCCTCATCGGTTTTAATTTCCTGTGTTGTAAACAGAGATTTTATATTAAAAGTGAGGCAGGAAAGATACAACAGCCACTACTAAAAGGATATTTTCCATTTTGAAAACAAAACTGATCTCAATTTAGCTGAGAAAATGCATCTTTATTTCAGATGAAATGGAATGAAATGGACTATTTGCTTAGTACTCTGATTAACTGCAGAAGTAACTTATTTAATTTCACTGTTTAGGAAAACGTTTCCTGTATCAAGCAGGATCATTTCATTGATTAATCAATATTAAATTAACAACTTCTGAGGACTGCAACAGCAAAGTGTTAAGAAAAAAATAATCCACAAAATAATTTCTAGATTAATCAATGGTAATATATGCTGAAAGTTATTGTTCTCCACAAATATCAAGAGAAAAGCTCTACACAGATGTGCTGTTTTGCAGAACCACTAAACTGTCTAGCAGGCAGTGCTGTGTGAAGTGATGGTCCCACCCCCTCACTGTCTCAGAACCCCTCCAAGAACTCATCCCACTTTCTTCGTACCTGCATAGGTACCAAGTTGACTGTATGGAAAGCCAGTCCTCGAAGTTAATGACAGAGAAATAACCCTACAAAAGAGAAATACTTCTCTTCCCTTCAGCATCTTGCACTAGCTCACCATTGGATCAGACAAGTGATGGTGCTGACATAAGAGGCAGGGCTGGAACACACAATTCCCCAAGAGGGAGGATGGTGGAAGCAGGACTGTTCATGTGAATGAAGGCCAACCAATAAATCATATTAATTATATCATGCACCTTCATTAGAAGAAAAGCTTTGATAGCCTTCTTATACAGTGCTGTAAAAAAATCCCACCTGTAACGATCAAAATCTGCAGTGCTGCTACACTGCATTATTTCCTGTGGGAAAAAACCTCTCTTCTTCAGAAAATAATGGTTACATTCTACAGACTTTCTTTGTAACTATTGGGAAGATTGTTTCAGGTGACCAAATACAGATTTTCAGCCTGGTGACAGAGACTAAAGCTAACCTCCATTGCTCTGAGACAGAGGTTCAAGATCTGGGACAAAACATTGTTAAATTATCTGAAAAGTGAATGGCAGACGCCAGGTAAATGACTTTTCTTTAAGGAATAAACAAACAAACCAAGAATATTTGTATTGCTTTCAGGAAAGAACGGCCACGGTGAACGTCATACACCAAGTTCTGTGCAGCAGGCCATTTTTATTAGAACATGATGGAGGAGTTTACTGAAAAAAATGTGGAATTACAATGAGGAACATTTTAGCCCATAACCTTTTCTTGACATTCTGTTTGCTCTTAATCACCCATAAGTTCACTTAATATAAGAACTGTGTTTTCTTAAATATCATCCTGCATATTCTGGGAAGGGAAAAAAAAAAGAGTGAGAGAATGTACATTCTTAAGCGAACTCAGATAGGCACAGTGGCATTTACACAGAATGTCAGGTGTTCAGAGAAATCAAACACCGCATTTCATCTCCAGCTGTCAGCATTGCAATGTACTGTTCTCATTGCAAAGGTATTTCTAGGAAGATTACAATTCAGAAAGAAGGGAAA
>NW_010401591.1:26828-43878 GCF_000710305.1 Buceros rhinoceros silvestris
AGAGTGAAGCAGTCTTAAAATATGAGAAGACCGTGAAATAATTAGATATTGGTCAGGCTAAACAGTTTTACCTCTGACTTTAGCATGGCACGTAAAAGGCATAGGGCATGCACTGAGTGTCACAAGCATGATTCTGCTTGCGCAGAGCACTGTGCAATGAAGAAATCAGCCACTGCTTAGCGCATACGCATGCACATTGGGTGCTGATGGAGATTCTCTTGGCAGAGGGTGTTTATCCTCATGTTTGTTGTACTTGAGCATTAGGCAGATCATTAAAGTGACAGGCTACATTTAAGCTGCAGTGGTAGGGGAGGTTTGAGTTCAGCCACTGAGACAGAATGTTAAATGAGCAAGGGAAAAGAAAAATGGAGCTGGTTTGCACAGACTACAACAGCACCAGTAACCTGTGAGATAACGGATAATTTGCCTTATTCAGTGTTCATTAAGACATGCAGAGGGACTTTGTGTAAGGAAACTCAGCTTGACAGACAGACAATCTGCACACAATATCTGAAAAAAATGCCATCTAAGTCCCATGCAGAGCAGAGAACTTAGAATCAAAAATTACTTATATGCAACTTAATTGCAATTATGGCAATCCATAGCCATTTATATGTATATTTTATACTATATATAAATTTTATATATAAAAGACAACAGAGTATTTTCATGTGGTATAAACAATTGTGTATAATAGAAGATAAATGATCAATTTAAAGGATGGTAGTAATTTTTATTTCTTTTATCTTTTGATCATGAGAGTACATACAGGAAGTATCTCACCTGCTTGAAGCTGTTCGTTAAATTACTCCAGACTTAAGTAGTTAAAGGGTTTCTTTTATTCTTTCAATCCTTTGGAAGCTTCATATTCAACTTCAAAAGATGGCTGCCAAGGAAATGTTTTAAAGCCAACATTTATGTATGCATTAATACAATTTAGTACAGTATCTTAACTGCTACTGACACAAAAGACTAGAGGCAAGGAAACCAACTTTCTATTCATCCAATATTGAAATTTGAATATTCAATATTTATACTTGACTACCTTTCACAAAGAACAACTGTTCTTCCCTTAAGCCCCCAAGCAACTTTGCTTCAGATCTACACCAGACAACCCAGTTCTAGCTCCTGACTCCTCAGGGAACTATAGCTTAATATAAATGAACTGCAAAGCTGAAAAGCAAACTTCAGATATGTAACATCATTTCTCTTGCAGACCCTTACAGCTATTATTCCATATGGTTGCAAGTTGCAGAGTTTGAATTGGTTGGGGGGGGGCTGGGGGGTGGCTTGTTTTGTTTTGTTTTTTCCATAATCAGAAGTGTATGCACAAAAATAGTTGCTGAAACTGCTCTCAGTGCCTTAGTGGAATTTTGCATTAAAATTTTATGTTCTGTTCTATAAACAGCCGGTTCACCAGATTCAAAGAACTTGCATTTCCTGTGCAAAGGGAAATGCAAACCTAAAGGATCCAGGCTAAAAAAAAAACCAAAAAGCAAAAACCAAAACCAAAATATGCATGCACACACACACACACACAAATCTTTAGCTATCTACACAAAGCTAATGTTCAGTACCAGTAATTTAACTATAAAACTTCTAAATATGCCGAAAGCTACATCTTGCCACAAGAATAATTAATTGTATCTTCAAAACATTTAAAAGGTTGTCTGTCTCATACAGAAATGGTTTCTTTGATGTTTCCTCTATATTTCCCAATCTTTTTGATGGCAGAGAGGGGTAGCACAGACTGGAACAGCTTTTTGATTAATTTTATACCAGTTCATCTTAGGGCATCCCCTGATCTATTGAGTTCCTTCCTTTTACGATTTTAGCTTTGCTCTTGCAAATCATTCAGACACTTTCTGCCAGTAGAACAGTAACCTTTAGCTTTTATAGAGTAATGCTGTACAGAATCAAAGTACAGGCAGCAGTCAAACACTGCATTGACATTTAAAAAGCAGACAACACCATTGGGGAGCAAAGGGCCTCACAGCAGGAGTAATGCCGCTGAAGTGTCTCTGAAAAGTTACCTTCCAGATATTTTAAATAAACTAAATGGATAATCCTGCCCAAGGGAATTCGTTATCACCCTTGCCATCCCTCCACAACACACTGGTGATTGCTGCTCCATCATATTAGTTTTACTGTTCACTTGACAGAATGATAATTTGCCTGGCATTGGAGGAACAAATTGGAGGAACAAGAATTACTAGGCATCTTTAAGAAACACCTTTCCATTATCTGTAAGTTTCTGCGTGTATGTACATGTGAAGGAAATCTGGGACAATTTGCAACTGCATTTGCAAATGGGTTGTCTTTTTCTTTTTTCTTCTTTTTTTTTTAAAGAGACTTTGGTGAAAAGTGGCAAAAGAGAAAACAATGAGTAAGGAATCTTACCTAACAAGTAGATGTGTGTGTCTTTACCTCAGAGACTGACGAATTTAACAGAAACCTGCCCCTGGCAGAACCTTGTTTAACATCAAGTGCACCAAATGGAGTCATCTCCAGTCATATACATGTGCAAATCTTTAGAGTTTAACAAATGACCAGGACTGTTAGAAATAAGACAAATAATTTTTTTTTTAAGAAAAGGAGAGAAAAAATGTTTTAATGTGTTTTAAAGAGCCCTTCTAGATACACTGTGATATATTATTATCAAGATACATTTTATTTTGCTGATGTACCTATGAAATGCTTAAGAAATTAAAATCTCAAAAGGGGCAGTATCCTTTTTCTCATTCTGTATTAGACAGTCCTTTCACACAATGTTTGCAGGCTTACCATAGAGCTTCCACTCACAAAAATAGCAGACCTCTCCCTACACAAAAAATCACTTACCTGAAAGTTGCACCTAGGAAAAAACAGACTACATCCAACTCAGAAGACAGAAAGTCTTCACCTATCCTGTAAAAAGGCACCATAAATCCCATTATAGCAGAGTTTAAAAGTTAGCTTCCAGCACCCTAAAAGGAACACCCACAGAGAGGAACAACTAATTTTCTGGAGTCAACAGATGTTTCTTGACAACTGCCAGCTCCATAATTAGAACATGGAAGTAGCGCAGCTTTTCTTTTGAACAGTTCTTCAGTAACTGTCTACATCATCATCTATTTCTCCTAACTCTTCCATCCACTGCCACATCAATACTTCATGGAGTAAGTGCAGGTTTCTTCCTTTGGATTAAGAGGATCAGAGTACTGTGTCTCTACTTCTTAGCCTGCCACCTTGCCTTGACTCCTTCCTGAAAGAAGGCTCTTATCTTTCAAGTGGGTGGATCATTCATGAAACAGCAAGTTAAAGTTTTTATTCACTGCTTCCCAGCAAGACATTCGCCAAAGTTAGAGCCATATACATGCATGACCTACAAAGGACGTGATTTCTCAAGGGTGATGAGTGCTTAAACCTCCATAGAAAAGAGATTTAGTATTATTTCAAATCAGCCTATTTTAAAAAACAATCCAAATCTTCTTCTAAGATATTCTGATCCTGTTTGCAAAAGGTGGGCAAAGGAGTGTTACTGAAGAAGATACAACAGCTGTGATTGTGCCTTGTGACATATGAAAAGTGGCATTCAGCCCTCCCTAGCTGTTGATGGATTAAAAAGCAGCATTTCACATCAAAAATGGTTAATTTCAGTGACCTTTCCGATTTAGAAAGAAAGATGAGAAAACCTACAAGAATTACTCTCACAGGCAACGGACAAAATCAGAGTGTTCATTTTATGCAATTTTCGTGGCTTTCTTAACAGGCAATCCCATCAGTGAGGACATGAAACTCAAGACATTTGCTGCAATCTCAAGAATGAAGTGACAGTCACTGTAGAGAGAATATCTGTTTCTATGCCTTATTAAGGTCCAAATCTAGAACTGACACACTGCAGCTAGCTCTTGACAACAGACAAAATTTTAAGGTTATACCAGCCAAGAAGCCATAACTGCTTGCTTCATTTTTCTAGGAAAAACTGCTGTCATGAGTAGATCACTCTGTTTTCCTATCAAACTGAATGGCAGTGGGTTTCCTGCTTCCATTTGTGGAACACGTGCCCTCTGGGAATATCAGCAAGTCAAGCTGAGAAAATATTAGCTGGTATAAAGATGACAAAGAAGTCAGGAAAAAAACAGATTAAAAATGTTTTTACATCACTATCACAGTTTTAATAGCTTTTGCATATCAGCAGTTGGAGACACTTCCAGGTTTTTGCTGGATTGCAGTATGTTATAAGACAATTCATTGCTTAAATACACTTTTGGAAATAAATGAAATAGAACCCAAGCAGATTATGTGTCCTGCTCCTTCCTTAAAATTAAAACAGAAAATTACAAAAGCACGTCGCACATTTGTGCAACTCAAGTAATTAAAACATCTTAGCAATTACCAGGTGTAAACACAGAACACTGTAACTTTGTTTTGACTAGCGTAAAAAACCTGTGTCATTCACTACAACACAAGATCTACTATGAATGTTTCAGCACCATTAGTAAATCAACAGGTCATAGACTCTACTTCAGAGATGGCTTGTCCAGTACAAATTTCAGTTGCAAGTCTTGCTAATCTGTAAAAGTCCATACATTCCCCCAGTTCAGGGTGAAAAACTATGACTAAGCTCCCCAAGAAAGACAACCAGGACTGTAAAAGCTACTATACAGAGAAACCTAGAAGTCATTTATGAAAGGAAAAGAGGTATCGCCTACCTGCCCAAGAGAAAAGCCTCAACACTGAAGGAACAAAAAGAAGTGTATAACCGTTTCCCTTTCCCCCAGCACAAAAGAATTACTGTTATGAACGTGCCCTTAGTGAACTTCTATCTCTTCACATCTATGTGAAAAAATAATTAAAAAAAAATCGATTTTCTATGCTGTTCTTTAGAAAATCTGGCAGGAACAATGGCAAAGTTTAGTTTGCATGCCATGGTTCCCATAGTCCAAGCATCACGCTTCCCATTTTTTTTTTTTTAGTTTTTCATTGCCAGCAAATGACAAATTTCTTCTTTCTTTCTTTTCTTTTCTTCCTTCCTTTCTTCCTCCTTTCCTTTCTTTCTTCTCAGAAAGGAAGCTTTCAGGCATTGGAAGTTGACATCTGCAGCTCCCCTTTGAAGTTAACATGGACCAATTGCCATCCGGTTCCTAATTTTGACAGAGCCAAAGATTACAAAAAAGTGCTGCATGCTTTGACTAAGGAAATATATCGATAAAGGCAGAACAACACTCAGCATTTACTTTCCCTCCTTAGATCCACTCTGCTAATCAGACAAACAATTATTCCAGAGGAATTACTGGAACCAAGCATAAAACTGTTCCACTAGCCATTCAAACCCCCAATGTTTGCCAACATGTTTAATTACGTCATTTTGATCAAAGGTGAAAAATGTAGTTGTTTTGTCAAGATTGTATATAGCTTAGAAACATGCTTGTATCCTGCATGTTCTGTATAAATGTTCTATCACTGCAAGGAACATAGCCAGCAGCATTGTTAGGTTTCTGAAGTGAGGCATTGTGAGAAATGCCTCAACACAAAGCAAAAAAAAAAAAAGTCCAAAATGGCCTATTTATGTAATTTAAAAAAAAAAAAAAATTAAAAAGAAGGAGGTAGGGGAAATTTTCAGAGGTGATGAACAGATTAATTATGTAAAACGCCATTAAAGCTATAATCAATCACTAAACTCAGTTTTAATACATGCTGATACTTCTGTCATATGCTGACTGTACCTGTACCTCTGGGATGGCCCCTCAAATAACGTGACCTGTAATGAATCATTTCAGCAGATGTTTGAGGCTTCCTAGCTCTGTTCTTGCACAGCTTGCATCCCTCTGTGAAGTCACTGATACAACTGAGACATTGCAGTCCCACAATAGCCCCCTAACTAACTACCTAGACAAATAGTAAACATGTGACCTTTCTTGTATCATTCAAGCCCTTTAATAATCACTGCCGTAGCACTCCTGAGCATTTTGCAAAGTAATAGTTTTCATTTTAGTCTGGCTGGTAGCCTCAGCTTCGCATTAAGAGCTGGAGATAACAAAGGAGGACAAGTGGTATAACATTCAAAACAGACAGAAAGATATGTTCTGCCTTTGAGATTATCCAAATTTTATCATAAATTGTATTTCGTGGTGTGATTTAATTTTTTTAATAGACATAGTTATTACTAACAAGATATATTACATGAGCATATGTGTAAAACATTCTCCCATTCTGTCACTAAGCAAGCATATCCACAATATCAGACATAAAGTTGCTAAGGAAGAAAATTAATATAATATAATGCATTATTCTGAGGAGATTTCTCTCAACAGCATGCAAGAAACCCCCATAGCAAATGTAATTCTGGGTCTAGGGTGGGTATGGAAGACTAGGATGCATCTTTCAACACTCAGCAAGATCTGCTTATGATGCAGAGAATTGAAGCTGTACCTGCCCTTGTTCCCAAATGGAAATCCATGCAGGATGTAATTTTAAAAGTTACATTTTAGTATGTGGCCCAGAGCTTGTAAAACAGTTCCTCAGCCTCTTCCTGGGAATATCTATCAGAATGACACTGAGCTAAGAGGAGCTGTGGACTCCCCCAAGGGCCTTAGAGAGAGATCTGGATAGACTAGAGAGCTGGGCAATTTATGAAATTTATGAAGTACGAAATTTAACAAAAACCAGTGTTGGTTTCTCCACCTTGGTTGCAGTAATCCTGGTTATACATTGGAGGATGAGAGGCTGGAGAGCAGCACCACAGAAAGTGACCTGGGAATTTGAGTTGATGACAAGTTGAATACAAGTCAAAAGCGTGCCCTGACAGCCCAAAGGGCCAACCATATTCCTGGGGTGCTTCAAGCACGGCATAGCTAGCCAGTTGAGAGAGGTGATTATCTCTCTATACCGCACTGGTGCAGCCTGACCTGGAATACTGTGTGCAGTTTTGGGTGCTTCAATATAAGGACATCAAACTAACAGAGTGTGTCCAGAGGAGGGTGGCCAAAGTGTTGAAAGGCCTCAAGGGCAAGACTTACGAGGACCAGCTGAGGTCACTTGGTTTGTTGAGCTTGGAGAGGAATGACCTCATTGCAGTCTACAACTTCCTCAAAAGAGGGAAGTGGAGAGGGAGGTGCTGTTCTCCTTTCTCTGGTGATCAGTGACAGGACATGAGCAAATGGTATGAAGCTCCACCAGGGAAAGTTCGTATTGGACAGAACTCCTCTACCCTATGGAGAAAGCAACACTTTCAGAGTGATCGGTTCCATCCTAAAACAAGTGAAACAAATCTCCACCTGGAATTGCTTGCTTTTTTTTTTTTTTGACTCTGATATTATCAACTTAATTTTACTCAACTAAAATAGGTAAAATAATAAAATAGGTAAAATAAATCCCACCTAAATGACAACAGGACAGGAAACGTTATCAGTTCAGTGCAAAACAGGCAGGCTGCCCACATCACAGTAGAAAAAATCTTTAAGTGACATTGACATTAGATGCAACATTTCAAAGAAGAGCAATAAGATACAAGTACTCTAAGAGGGTGTTTCCTTTTTTACATATCAGTTCAGGATTGTTCTTTTGAAACAAATCTTCTGACTGTCCCCACTTGCTGGGCTTTGGTTCACACTGTGGAGCAGTCTCTAAGTGCAGGAGCAACATTTATTTCAGATGAGACTGAACCAGAAGATGGAGTGCCATCTCTAATGTACATAAAGTCCCTGGGACCAGACCAGAGTTAGTCCAGAATAAGTCCCCTTGATGCATATAGTGTGCGGTTCCCATCCTCAGTGCCAGTTGTTTTGTTTTATAAAGCGTCAGCTGTTTTGCTTTATAAATCTAGTCCTATAGAGAGGCACTAATGTTAAATAATGGCTCTACGACTCAGTCTGAAGTGAGCGCATCCTCATATGTTTGCAAAGGTACAAACAAGTTCACGCTGCTGCCCATTCTGTTTGTATAGTAGACATGTATTAGTCAAAAGTGACAAGACACAATTACAGAATAAAAAGAAAGTGATCAAAATGTTTACTTCAGCTGTCTCATATGTTGCTCTCACTTATAAATAAGATGCAGAAATGATTCCATCTGCTCTTAGCTTTCTTTTCCCTCTGACATTAACTTTCTATATAGCAAGGAAGATCTAAATCATTATGAATGGTCTGGTTTGTTCACCGCAGGTTTTTCAGGCTTGAAATTGTCAACCTAGAACACCTTACTTAGGCAAAAAAAATTACTTCTCAGACTGTTAAAAATAGTTAAATGTGGCTAATTTGTGCTCCAGAGCTAATATTTAATACCAGCTTATAATGTATTCCTCAAGTACACTGTGAAGGTTTGAAAGATATATTCATATTCATACTTCAGAAAACAATAGGTCATTTTAAAGTGACTGTAAAACCTCACATATTTAGAAATAGACTGTGTGTTGCTACATACTTGTCCAAGTACATGGGTGTTGATTTATGTATGAATGTATGTCTCAGTTAACATTTTGGTATTTGGAAACAATCTACAGTTAAAATTGGAAAAGGGGAAAATCATTGGATTTTCCATATAGAGTAAAAATCAAGTCTCTAATGCGGTTTTGTTCCAGCCCAACTTTATTATTCTAAAAAACTTCAAAATCTTAATTTTGGAAATTCTGAAAATCTACATATCAGAGCGAGACACATGTATTTCTTTTTCCCTCACAGCTTTTTAGTCAAACTGTTATGATTTTATACATTTCGCATTGTCCATAACTCCGGTAATTAAATTATCAGTAAAGTTCAGTTACAAAAAGCTATGAACAAGACGATGTCATATTAACCAGAATGGCTTTATAGCCCCTAGCGCTGGGAATGCCAATCAGAAAGCTCTCCCGAAACTGGAAATTTCCAAATTTGAGTTAGGTGGCTATCATTTATCCAACATAAAGATAGTAAATGTGCTTGGACTGTCAGCCCTAGAAAACTTTCTGAGCACTTCCACTGCTTTTTGATACCATTTTGTGAAGCTGGGGTAATAGGAAGAGTGCTTCTGCACTGTTGTTTATTATCCATCTTTTCTGACAAGTTCCTAACCAGGTCTACCACTGTTTGATTTTTTTCAGATCATTCCCCTGAGGAAGTCGTGGCTAATAATAAAGATGTTAATTTGTTTCATTAATATTTACCTTAGATTATTTACAGAGAAGCAAAGATTAGTTCTGGAAGACAAAAATCTTGTAAATAGAAAAATTGCCTCAATGAACTTCCCAGTGATCTCTGCTCCAAAGATAAGAATATTTAAAGTTCCTTGGTTAAGGTAAGACACATGCAAGACTTGCTAGCATCTACTTGTCCAGCAATGAAACAACCTGCAGAGGCAGCAGGCCTTGATATTTGGTGTTTCCATTCCATGAAAGCAACATTTGTTTTATTTCTTGTAGAAGAGAAAGTAATTTCACTGAAAACTAAAAGCAGACTCAAATAATAATAATCATAGCTTATGGATATCTTCTCCACAGAATACTTAGCCTAAATTATAGTGCAAAACACTGTTGTCTGCCCAGCTTTGTGTCCCCCTCTGACACTATATACACAGGCTTAGGAGTCTGTTACGGCTTACAGGTAATGATCTTATTGTTCAGTACAAGAGCGAAAGCCTACTTTCTTATATCTTGAAATCTCACATTCATACTCTGCAATGACACAAGTGGAACAATTCTAATGCACTTTCAGAATTAGTTAAAATTTCACAATTAAATGGAACTGCAAAAACTGATGTAATCTAAGAAGGGAGAGGTTCTGAGTTTTATCTATCAGGAGTTAAACATCTTTCAATTGGTTTCAGTGAGCAGTACGTTTTGCATATATGGTTCCAGTCTTACAAAATAGCTGCTCAGAGTAAAGCGGTGAGAAAGAGGTATCATTTTTCTTTTAGTTTAATAAGGGTAAATCAGCTCTCTGCTTAAATGGCGTCTTGTTAAAGTAGACATTGTGCTTGATTTGTAGAAGGAACAATACAGTAAGTAAGTAGAACCTTAACTTCAGCATGGACATATAGGTGTTGGTTTAATCTGTACTGCACTGTAAGTACCAACTGCTGGTTAGCATCAAAAAAATTCCTTTCCATGGGAATTTTGACTTATTTTCACATTACCGTTTTGCAGTGGTAACATCTCCTAAAAGGAATTAGAGATTATGTAGAACGAAGTTTTAAGAAAAATGTTGCTGTGTTTCAAGATTTTCATGGAACAAGTGTGTGTTTCAATTCATCAGGTGACTATACCGCACCCAATGGGAAAGATGAATTTGAGGAAATAACAGGTTCAGTACACATTTATAGGCTTTTTTTGCCAAGATACTTTCCAAGATACACAAGCATAGTTTCCTTATGTCCACTACCAGAAAAATAAAATCTTTTTACTATTCATGAGAGCGAAGAAATTCCCACAGACAGTATTTGAGAGTAACTGAAGGCTTTTAAAACTTAAACTAAAAGAAATAATAATAATTTTTTAAAAAGTGTTGAATTCTTTGTCAGCCAAGACCACTTAATGCATCCGAAATACAGAGAACAGGCAGTTATTCAGCACAAACCCCTGTGCACCATTAGGGATGACACTGGTCTCAACCAAATCAACCCCAAATCTAAATGTACTGTTTATAGGGACCATCACATTTTACAGCTATCACATAGGCAAATATTTTTATTTGGTTTTAATAAAGTATGGGGATTTTATTTCGTAACCATTCATTGTGGATTTTAACTGCTTTGTCTCTATATAAACATTCTTCTGACTTCTAAGAATCTGCAGGTGGAGGAAAAACTGATACTGTAATCCTATCACTGCAATACAACTCCCATTTGCAATTCAGGCTTAAGCTTCAACATGAGCAGGTTAACTTACTGAAGCACAGTTATTGCAGCTGTATGTTTTTCTGGTACTAACAATGTCAAGGTCAGCAGATGATAGTACTTTAAATTAGACTTTGGCATTCAACATCTTACTGAAGTTCCTGTTCAAGCACAGCAAAGTGAATCATCATAAACTTGATATTAGCATATTATCAGGAGTATAGATTTGTTTCGGTTTCTTGTAGCTATTTTTTAACTTAGTAACAAAAAAAAAATTCTTCTTTTCTACTTGCATCTGTAACAATCCTTTTATCCACTGTGTTTTCCTCATCTATGTCTTTAAATACCGAAACAAAAATATTTATGTGAATTTTCTTCCTTGTTACTGATGACCACCTGTTACATACAGCCTTAACACTTTCCAACTCACCTTAGTTGACTTAGGGTTCTATTCCTTAACATAATCCTACACATACTGTGGAAAAAATTTACAGAATTAGGATTAATATAATGTTTTGTTTAATGTCATTTGCACTGAAACGTGAGGAAAAATTTTCTTGTGTCTGAAGTGTGGCGTTCAGTTATTTCTCCCTTTTTGGTCATTATTTCAAAATGCATGTCACCTTCTCTGTTTCAAGGATAGCTTCTGATCCTGTTAGTTTCAATGGGAACATCCTTGTCTATCAGCAGTCTTCTCACTCATTCTCATTCTCTGGTTTCCTACAAATCACACTTGGAGCCCTTTGCAAGCTCTCCCATCCTTCCCTCCTGTTGTGCACGCCCTACCTGACACCTCTCTGATCCTGGCCCCTTACTACATTTCAGAAGTTTTTCAGACTGCCAGTAGTTAACACCCCATGAGGAGGGAACAAATTGCATTGTTATGTGGCTGTTTTGGGTAGGTGACATTTTTTTCACTGCCTATGCTATGCAAGCTGAAATTAGCTGCAATATGCATTTCAGAATTTTAACAGTGTTATCAGAGAACTGCTCTGGCTGTTCTATAGAACGCATTTGAATTATCTCTCCATTCATTTCTATATTATTCCTTTCTTTCATGTGTTCAGTATTCTGCTAGAGGTAACTACAACCACTGGGGACTGGGCCCAGGGGATTTCTCCTGGCCCAGTGAAGCTGGGACAGTTCTTTGTCTCCAGGCTATAGTGAGGCCAGGCATGTATTCCCAGTAAGAGCAAACACACACACAACCCCCACAGTGTACGTATGACCAGACACCCAAACTGAGACAGAGCGCTGTGGCTTTACCTGCACAGGACTACACAGGACTCCGATAAACATCAGTGATGGATGACTTCATCATTTTTCCTCTCCAGTTGAGCAAGACTGGAGTTTGCTAGCTGCAACATGCTCACTTACACACACATATGCATCTCTCAGGTAGCTAGTGCCGGACACTGTTGATCCAGTGGCTGGCACCCATACCCTGATGTCATGCAGTTGTCCCCTAGACCCTCAGATCCTTCAGACCCATGATCCATCTCTAGTGGATGGTACTCAAACCTCTCACCTACTTCTCTGCTAGCCCAACTGGATATTTGCTAATGTTCACACACACGTACACAGAGGGTAGAGATTGCACCCTCACAGAACATAGAATAAGGATTTAATGAGACTATAGGACAAACTGCAGCTCAAGCAGCTCTGTTACACAAGTTTCAGACCAACAAACTGTTTACACATGACCACATTTCTTTATCCCCTCTTCCTTCTATTTTCCCATGCTTGTTCTTCCTCAAGCCACCTGAATCCCTCCTTTTCCCTGCCTTTGCTCTTTCCCCTAAGCATCCCATAGTACATTACACATATCCCAAAAATCCCCTTCCAAAAACTCCCCAAAATTATCACTGCCCCATTGCAAATTGCTCTTTCCCCTGCATCGCACAGTAAATCCAGTCCTCCTGTAAACATAACCCATGTCAGTTTAAATGGTACTCTAGGGACAGCGTTGCAGAATCACAACAGTAAGTCCAATTAAACTTCAGGAGTTTTTTTGAGCATAAGCTTCCTAGTTGGGCTGGCCATGATTATTTATTTAAGATTAGGAATAAAATTTGTTCAACAGAAGCTAATCCTGGCATTTCTAGTTTTAGTTTTGTCAAGTTTTGTATAACAGTAAGATCAAACAACTTAGGTTCCAGCACCCAATTCACTGCCCTACCCAGAATCTTCCTCTTACACTCTGTCTTTTATTCCTAATTTACTTTATTGATCAGAATAATTATTTCATTGCTGAGGAGTCTGACTCTTTGACATGAACATGTATCACCAAAGCTACACAAGTTTATGGTTTACGATCAACTAAGGGACTTTTTATTTAACTTATTCCAAGGTTGAAAAAGACATTGTGAGATGGTCTTTCACATTTATTTTCATGAACACATCCTGGAATAAATTATGGCTGTATCTATCTAATGCAGACAGGGATTTTGGCTTGAAAGTACTTCTTCAAAATGAATCTGCAAAACTGAATTAACTACTTATTTTACATATTTTTTATTTCATAGTGGATTTTTTTAAAAATCAGTGTTATAAAAATGAGATTAAGTACCATAAGTTAAGATTTCAGTATTTACTGTCTCCATCAAAAAAAAATGCAAATAACCATACTTAGAATACCATATAATATTTATGATTTATTCAAGTAAAATCCTATGCCTAACGCAGTTTATATAGCATTGTATAGCTAGATTTACAACAAAGAGACCTAGCTGGTGTAAAGACCAATATAGTTACGTTTCGCTAGATTCAGTGCAATACAATGTCCACAGCACTCAAAAAAAACCTTGGACTACTGCTGAAGTAGTAATTTTTTATAAGAAAATATTACACACATTCAGAAAATTGTACAAAAATATAATAATATCTTAATAATAATTTTAAGATAATAAAACTACCAATTATTAGGGTTAAAGAATCAGAAACCAAAAACCTGATGCTACATGTCAAAGTCTAGTTTCATATTTAGATTTGTGTTATAAATACACCTATCTCAAACTCCTTGTTCCAAAGAGATCAGCCATCACATTTTGTTCACCTATAAAATAGCAACAGTATAAATGGCCGTTCTCATCAAATCTGCATGGGAAAAATACTTGAATTGGCGTATACAGCTGCACTTTTATAAAACAGTTGTTTGAACTTGCATCTACTGGAGAATTAAAAATTAATTTCTGTGCTTGCTCTTTTCATATATTTCTTTTCAGGGTCATGCAAAAAATGCATGTATATTAAATAAGACAGTGGTACCTTCCCTTTCATTCTCCATTTCACTAAAGGTGTTGAAGACACACTTGCAAAAATGTTGAGAATTTTATACGTCCCTATACAACAGAAACAATATTGTAATTTAAAAATAAACATTCAAAATAAATGTTCCTTACAGATTTGAAGTAATCAACTGACCAAAAGGATGGTTTTATCATACTTGTATCAATGTTTTAACTACTAACTACAAAAGTGAAAAAAATTCCAAGATGTGATTTGGAAAAACATCAGTCAAACTATTTTCACTGCAGAGACATTGACAAAAACACATTGTCACAGATGAATGTATTTGAGAAGGTTTGGTTTGACAACAATTCAAACTTTATTGCTAGTGTAAGGTAAATCAAAGGGTTGTATTGTAGCAGCACTTAATGATTAACTGATTTAAGAGCTAGAAAGTGATTTAGCAAAGAAAAACAGCAACTTAATTACAGATTCGAGAATGACAAGATTCACACTAACGTACTACAAGGTGCCTTAAATCAAAACGTATGTACACAAACACGAGACACACATACGAACAAACAGAAACACTTGGATCCAGAGCCCGCTCTCAAATGCACAAAGCAAAACCCCTGAACAGGCAGAGAGATGGGAGAAAGAGGCCAGCCTATAGCTGAAACTGCCCTCTTCGAGTTTACCGTAAATATCACAATGCATCGGCGTTACTCAATGGGTGGTGGTTGAGTCTCGAGGAGGTGGTTCTCGCTCAGGCCTTGTGTCGGTCTTGCCAGCAGAGGATCCTGAGAGGCGTCCTAGCTCAGGGGAGATGCTGGATGCAGCCTACTGCGATCCAGGAGAGCTCAAAGGGTCTCATTTTGGATTGTTATTTACAGGGTCTGAGATAACTGACTTTTGTCCAGGTGTCTTTCCACTTCCTCCTAAATCGAGTGATGTAAAGTTTCAGATTGCACATGTCCAGAACTTGCTGGATCTCGCGGTCCTGGCATCCCCACTTTGGGCCACGACCAAGTACAAGTGTACCAGGCCTTAAGAAGGTTGAGGTTGAGACCGGGAGAAGTAGGACCCGGGTGTGCCAAGAGAGTGCCTCAGAGCTCTGGTCCACTGCAGGAGGTGATTGTTATTATCGTCCCCAGAGAACAGGGGAGCAGGAGCCAGAAGTATTAAGGGGAGGGCCTTAACGCCGCCCCTTAACACTACCTGTCACAGTCTGCCTTTGGCTTTTCCAATGTATTGTTGTGTGGGCCAGAGCGGGGAGACACACCTGTATGAAACTACCCACATTGGGCGTCTGGAGATTGCACCACCACACGCGAGCACACAGCTATTCATGTTATCTAACCCTCTGCTGAGCTAACTTGCCTCTCTCACAAAAATAATGCAAAACAAATCCGATAGCATTAAAATGTGCATGCAGTTAGGTTGTGTAACAAAGACTTATTCTTCAAGCACCTGACACACGTACACAGTTTCGTGTAGAGTTGTGCCAATTATGTCATTATAAGGACAATTAATGTAGTAGGAGTTAGAGATCTCCACCAGGAGAGTGGCAGGTACAGCAGTCAGTTTTAAAAATTATTATTTTGTGAATTCAGCCCACTGAACTCTAGCAGCTGAAATTTCTGTCAACTTTAACCATGCCCAAGAATGGCACACAGAAGGTAGCTGTATGGTGGAAGAAAGGCTACAGTCACGAGATGGCATTTTGGAGGAAGCAGTCTGCGCTACTATTATTGCGCAGCACTCTGTTGGCAATTGCAGTCATGAGTTTGTACACGTTAAGATTCCAATATAGCAATATATATTTAAGCTTTTTATGGCCAGCTAACAGCTGTTGCAGTTGAGGCATGTGAGTCATTTCTCAGCTACACAAATACAGCGTTCCGCATACAAACATTCACCCATCATAGCCTTCTGCAAACATCTTCCAGATGAATTGGGTAATAGAAGAGGAATTGAGTAAATGACATTCACATGGGCTTCCAGCACGCAATTTAAAATTAAGTGGGTGATACCACCTGAAGATGGTCAGGCAAAGAAGCTGAGTACAAGTTGCTTCTACAAATCCTGTGAGAAACCATTATAACTTCCCCAGAGGCATAATTTTAAAGTGCTGTTGTTCCTACTATCAGCTACAGGCAGGAGGTCATTTTGCACACCATGTTGCCACTTAGGTGAATGAAACAGCCTTAAGACAAATTCAGGCATAGAAACCATTCAAAATTCATGAAAGCATTAAATGTGGGATCAGAACAGCACTAACTGAATCCGGAAAAGCTTGCATTCAGGTTTACCCATTTTCCTACATAGACATTTTTTAATACATCTGATTTTCAGATCTTTCTAGTTTCCCTAAAAATATCTTTTTTTGTTTGGTTGGGTTTTTTAATTTGTTTTGTTTAGCTTCTTTTAAGGCATTTGCCATAACAAAATCTGTAGAGACTATTAAACAAACAGAACTATAAAATCTCCAGCTTTGATTTTCTTACAGGTATCCAATCGGAAAGAGATCACTTAATAACTGTGCCTTAGTTTTCATGTCAGTATATTATTGCTTGCGATTTTCCTCAGAAATCACAAATAATACCTCATGACACACCTATGATGTCTCATCATTTGAGCCTCAGATTCAAACAGTTCAGGAGTGTTGGGATATTTTTGGAGACAGCCTTCTTGAATGAAAACCAGAGCCCTTTTCCGTAAGTGGGAAAAGGATCAGTCATAACAAGAAAGCAGCCTGGATAAACAGCAAGATACTGGGGCAGCTGCTCAGAAGCATGCGAGAAATGGAGAAGGAGACAGATTCCCAAAGGGAGCATAGAAATATCAGCTGGGTGATCTGCAGTTAGGTGAAGCTAGGAATGCAGAAGCTCTGCTGGAGCAGGGCAAACTGGCAAAAGATATCAAGAAAAACATGAAAGGCATCTAGAGAGAAGATGGTGATCTGCTGCTGGGTGGGGCTAGCAAGTTAGTTACAAATGACACAGCAGTGGCTGGGGGAGCCAAAGCCACCCTT
>NW_010401591.1:43900-46761 GCF_000710305.1 Buceros rhinoceros silvestris
GGGGGGGGCTAGCAATTTATTTAAAAATGACACAGCAGTGGCTGGGTTAGCCAATGCCACCTTCACCTTGGTCTTCATGGATAAGGCCAGCAACCAAGTTTCTACTGTTAGGACCATTGGCAAAGAAAATGGTGAACCACTGGTGGCAGAAAAGGGTGAAGTTGGGGATTGTTCGGACATATACAAGTCCACGGGACCTGATAGGATGCACCTGAGTGTACTCAGCATCTTGGCTGGGCTCATTACAAAACACTTCCTCTCTTCTCTGAAAGGTCACTGGGATCAAGGGAAATCCAGGTGCTTGGAAAAGGCAATTATTTTGCCCACCTGCAAACAGCGCAAAAAGAAAGTGATGAAACTAGACTGTCAGCCTCGCTTCATTTCCTCGGAAAAGTGAAGAAAAGTCCTCAGGAAAGCTACTGAGAATAACACAATGGATAAGAAGGTGACTGGGAGAAGGCAACATGCATTTACCAAGGGTAAGCTGTGCTTGACCAACCTAGTTGCCTTCTATGACGGAACTACTTGCTGACTTGATGAGAAGGAAGTTGTGGATGTCATCTGCCTTGATTTTGGCAAGGCTTTTGACACCTTCTTGCATAACATCCTTGTGAAGAAGCTGACAAGCTCTGGACAGAAGAGATAAACCACAAGTAGACTGAAAATGGTCTAAGCTACTGAGCTCAAAGGGTGATGATAAATGGCTCAAAGTCAAACTGGCAGACATCAAGCATGGAGCAACTTATTATAAAAATGTAATAAAATAATTTAATTTTTCCATAAAATAGATTCTTCTCTAAACAATCAGTAACTGTGCTTTTCTTCCCCATGCATTTTCTCTGATTAATATTTATGAATAACTTTAGACAGAGTGGTGTTCTTTCAACTTGAAAATCTAGGAAGGGAGGGTAAAAACAGAAGGAGAGAAGGGGATAATTAGAATAAAGTGGTTTTGGACTTTGTTTTTGTGAAAACACCAAGGACACGGTTGACAAATTTATTAATAGCCTGGCACTTTAGAAAGAACCACCGAAAACCTTCCACAGTAAAAACACTTCCTGATTCTGAGGAAATGTTTTGATGGGAACATATCGATTTTTGTCTCTGCTCTTGGGAGAAACTGGCCAGCCTGCTTGTTTCTGTTTTCATGGCATACTCTTTGGTGCTGTCAGGGGGAAAGAAGAGTTCTGCCAAAGCTCTCTGTTTCTTTGTCAGGCTATCTACAGAGGTATCCAGTTCCTGACTTCTAGGCAGCTTTCTCTTCAGCCTGCCCAGTTTCCCAGAGAAGGCTCTTTAACGAATTGGAGAGACCTGAACAGCTATTTCAACGGTTCAATCACCCCATATAACAAGTCATTTGCATCCCATTATATTTAGTCTCACTAAGAAAAAAAGTCATTAGCTAAATTTCATATCACTGGTACGTTTGTTTAACTACTGGAGTTTTATGACATGAAAAGTGTATATGCTGAGACCCATAAACTCAGAGGTGATTAATGTCTCCTTTTCTCACCAGTTTGTCCAGAAGGAATACATCTGCCCCTTAGGAAAAATGCCCTGGCAAGATAACTGATAATAGAGGCCAGTTACCCAGGCAGTTAGCACTTCAAAAATGTCCACATATCACTAGCACTTTGTCAGGTGGCCTTACAATAAAGGAGATCAACAGTCAATATCCTGATCACACTTATCAAGGGCACTCTGGATTAGAGGAAATCCTGATGCCTGCCTAGATTTTCAGGTTGAAAGAACACCACTCTGTCTAAAATTATTCATAAATATTAATCAGAGAAAACACATGGGAAAGGAGAGCACAGTTACTGATTACTTAGAGAAGGGTCTATTTTATGGGAAAATTGAATTATTTTATTACTTTTTTATAATAAGTTGATAAAATTATAAGTAATTGTCATAAGTGTTGTAGCAATAGCAAATTAATGTCAAAATGTGTTGCCTTTGCAGGTTTTTAACACAGAATAAGAACTATATTTACTGATAAATATGGTTTCATCAATACCAAAATGTGGGTTTTGCTAAGCAAACAAAAATTTTATTATATAGATGCTCATGAAGACACAAAGATGTCCACTACTGAGGAAAATCCAGAAAATATATTTGTCTTTTTCCTGATAGAAACAGAGACATATAACCAACAACATAACAACTTGCCCAGTTTGATGCATAACAGCAAACTGCAGTGTTACATAGTTAGCTTCCAAGAGTGCTTTATTACAGCACCCTGAGGTGTGGAAGTCCTGCGGTTAGGGGTCTAGAGTCACTTTGCTGTCTATCCTCCAAATGGAAGAATATTGTCATTACAGTATTTATATATTTTTCTATGTAAGTAATATTACATAAATAAATATTTCTATATAAATTATTATAGCAGTAATTAAGACGTTTGCGAGCTTGTTTGACAATGTTATTTAAGTAAGCTGCAGATACTGAAGGCTGAGCTGAACACCCAGGGTGAGATGGTCAATATGTTCCTTTATCTCCATTCTCAAACATAGAAATAGAGACAAATCAAGAGATTGGCTGAAAGTATCATGATGATTCAGGGGCCAAGACAAAATAAGCTCAGTTTGAAGTAGTGTTTTCAGTACAAACAGCACCACATGGTCCTACTATAGAAACTATTCAATAGCGGATTACCCCCTTCTACACAGTGAAACAAAAGAAAATCTTTACCAACACTCTTGAAAAGAAAAACAGTATCAAAAAGGTTATGGAACAAAGTAGCAAAGGAAATACAATATCTTATTTTCATTTTATTTATTAGAAGTGCTATTTTGAAAATCTTGAGTAGTAGAGGAAAAGAGCTAAGGAACAATAATTTTTTTTTTTTTTTTTTTTTTTTT
>NW_010401591.1:46847-47578 GCF_000710305.1 Buceros rhinoceros silvestris
TACGCAGTCAACCACGGTTCCCTCTCAACTCCTGAGCCACCAAGCCAGGTCATAGCTACAATTAGCAAGCACACACTCTCCTCATCCCCATATGACTACTGCAGCCCAGTAGAGGAGAAGTCCTTTTTGTTACTGTACATAGAAAATTATGCTCATTTGTATTGCCACACAATAATGCTGTTCATTCTGGAAAATTAATCTGCAGTGAATGCATGTTATGGCACATAACTAGAGAAGACACAGCATGGTAGTCACTCTGAAAGAGGTCTATTTCTACAGCCTCTCTCAGTAGTGAGTAGGAAATTAAGGAAACACTTCTATTTAAAGGTGCCATGGCATTCAGTTCTAGACCAGAATGTAAGAAGCACTTTTGGCAGCAATATCCACCCAAGATTCATAATTCCATTGTTTGCTGACAGAAAATATTAAAAGAAAGGGAAGGGAGAAGAGGATACAATATTAGAATATGTTTAAATGTTTTGCAGAAAGAAGAGAAAAACAAGAATGCAGAAGTAAAGAGAAGGAATGAAATGCATGGATGGTTTTAAGGAAAAAATAACAGGCCAACTGGCAGCTTTTTATGCTACTGTAAACAGACAACCCTCATGCATCCAGTTCCTCTGCCACAGCACATGCTATCTATGCTTATCTTTTGCATTTCCACTGAGACCAGACTCCATTTTTTCTTTCCTAAACTTCATTTTTGTTAAGGGTCGAGGGACCGATATACC
>NW_010401592.1:0-23400 GCF_000710305.1 Buceros rhinoceros silvestris
AGCGAGGCCGGGCGCTGGTTTTTATTCCCATCACCTTTTGAGGAGACGTGCCTTCGTGTGTGCGGGTGTCTGCGGCCGCAAGGGCCGGGAGTGCCCCGCGGGGCGCAGGAGTGCCGGGGCGCCGGTTCAGCTGCGGGCGGCTCTGGGGTTAGCCTGGGAGCGGAGTTAGGTTGTTGCCCTGGGAAAGCAGAGGGTGACCATGGGACCGCTATTCGGCGAGTTCAGTGAATACAAACCACCTGCCATCAGAGTCCGAGTCTAATGGTCTTAGTCTTCTAAAAGTCTTGGTCCTAACCTCAGAGCACAGAGACTGGTTAGGAAGGCGAGACCAGCACCATAGTTCCATGGTGCCCAAGTGCGCTTCTCTTAGTGCTTTATAATGCCTTCAAGTAGGTATTTTGTGTTGAAATGGCTATTTTTAATGTAGAAATACAGGTTTTATTCTGATGGAGCTAAGGCATCTGTACTACACAGGGGAGCAGTGGTGCCCGAAAATCCCCTCGTTACTGTGCGGAACAGTGAACCTGCGGAGTTCGGCTCTAAGAATTTTCTGTTTTGGGGAATCTGACAGTTCTTTTCATATCAGGTCCCTTGTTCTCCTTTATTTTGTCACCCCGATTCACTCAACAGTGTATGAGTGTTGAGTGTATGTGGGTAATGTACTGCTTTTGCCTTTTTTTTTGGAAGTGGAGACAGTGATACTTAGCAATGTCCTGGGAATTTAATTCTTACAGAGAAATTCAAGTTGAATGCTATTACATACTACTAAAACCAATGGTTAATTCTGTGCAAGCATCTGCATTTTACTTACATTAAAGTATTTTTAATTATTGTTTTCGTTAAAAATCTTTTTCCCCAGTAAAAGGTTCTTTTATCACTGAGAACCTGGAACTTGGCTTAAAGCCAAGGCAAGAGGCTCTAAAGTTCTTACTTGTTTTAAAACATGAGGTTTCATATTAAACAAATACTCGTTGTATACTAATTTTTGTTGTTTCAAACTGGAATAAGTACCTTTAGACAGCAGTGCTTGTTTAGGAGAAGAATGACTGTGTTTTTAAAGTCTTCTGTGGTACTTTTTACTTTAAGAATATGAAGCAGAACAGCCTCAATTTCCAGATGTTCCTGATTCAAAACGCGGATCTGTGAGTATAGTTGAAGTTAAAAATCTGCATGGGGCTGGTTTTAAAAGCTTTTGAATAAATAAATGGGAAAACTGGCTATCCACGGAGCAGACTAATTCATAAAATGAAACCAAAACTGCATTTTCAGTGGACTGTCTGTGAGTCTGCAAATGACTGTGAGTCAGCAAATGTAATATTCCAGAGGATTGCTGTTATTTAAAGCAGTTTGGGTAGCGCTATCCTCAGATGAGATCTCCAGCTGTGCTGGGTGCCTACATCTCACTGTCTTTCTTCTGCGACTGCGTCGCGGGCAGGACGCTGCTGTGTGCCAGGATCTCCTCTGGGCAGGGTGGCAGTGCCCAGGAGAGGGGAGCGGGCGCAGCAAAGGAGTCATGCCCCGGTATGACACGTGTGTGATAGGCCGCTGAGGTGTGGCTGCTGACTGTAGCGGAATTAACCCAGATCAGAGTTGTTTGAAGTCTGGTTTTGACCAAATAAATCCAGTCTAGGAAGACTTGTGTGGCAGGTCCCAGCAGTTCTAGGAGCGGTGAAACTAATCCTTTTGGGTATCACATACAGAGTTAACTAGCATTTAAATTAGGTAATTTTGTAGATGTTTTACCTTATTATTCTGTATTTAGGTTACTTTGTTATTTTAAAACTATTCTAAGATGTCGTCATTTCAATTGGCTGAGAATTGGTCTGTTTAGACCCATCCAGTTTCCCAAAATGAAACAGGCTGTTATTAAATTTGAGTAGTGAACTCTGCTTGGGGTATTAGTCTGGGCATAATATATTGATATATTTGAGCATCAAAATAAATAATATACTTTTTCATGATGATGTACTTTTTTTTTAATCTCCAAAAGGATAATTTTTTTAATCTTACATGTCTTAAAAAGAAGTCTCTGAAGTCAGTGACATGCAGAGTGTTGTTAAGTGCAGTGGGCTGATCCCACACCAGCTTTTCAATAGCTCATAAATGCAGCTGAATTTTAAAATGAAACTGTTTAGATGTCACAGCTTTCATAGCAAACTGATGGTGGTGCATCCCTGGGGATAAAGGGCTGTATCTGCCTTTCTGTAACAGGTGTTGCTCAGTGTCTTGGGAGTATTCTTCTGGCTGACTGTAACAGTTCCTGTGCTCCTAAACACCATCCATAAAACTGTGGACTCGCTTTTTTATGGTATCTGTAATTGCTCCTGTATGGGGAAACCTAAGGTTTGGATTTGCACCAGCTCTGGATTTGCCTGTTTGTAGTTTGTTCAGAAGGAAAGTTTCTTTTCTCTAAAATGTAAGTGTCAGGACTTCTGAACAATATAGAAACAAATCTGTAAACCTCTGAGTGGAAAAATCCTTACTGAGAAAATGTTGCCAGTTTTAATTTTCAAAGAATTACTGTTTCTTACAATGGCTAAATTAATCTTTAAATTGTGATCTCTCACCATATCCTCTTAAAAGCAGTCATATACCTTCTGTTAGGTTTGGATGTTCTTTATTGTGCTGGAAACCGCAGAATTTTTTAAAGTGCAGTTCTTTTAAAGTGCTCACAAAATACTGAAATAATTTATACTGAAATAATTTAATATTTGAATTAGAATTATAATTCCATATTTTTAAATGGACCTTATAATTTTTCCTGTTGAATTGGCTTCTGTATTTCTTTACGGTCTTTATATAGGTGACATTTATCTTGAACAGGTGTCTCTGGAAGCAGGAGTATTGCAGCCGTTACGTATGGAACAATTTTATTCAGCCCCTGCAGCTGATACTGTTGTCCAGCAGTCACTTCCCGTTCCCGAAGCAGCCGCCTTTCCAGAACCACCTGATCCAAAAACATGTAAGTAGGAGTATCTTTTCTCAAACCCTGCTGTGATTATTTTTCTTGCAGCTGGCAGGGCTTTGTAATTTGTTGAATTCAAAGTGTTAACAGCTGCAACACCTTTTCTTAATTGGAGTTGCAGGATTAGTCCCCTGGTCTGTAAGCGGGGAGTCAGGTGGGCTGCAGCTCCCATGGTGCGTTACGGATCAGGAGCGTTGGCTGGCTGTTAAGGTAGTTCTGTGCTCTTCTGAATAAGTGCCTTTTTATTTAGCCAGTTTGAGGAAGAAATGCTTTGCCTCTCCTTGATTTAATTTAATAATGCAAAATGAGGATCAATAGACTAAACAGACAATTGAGTTTGAAAACTGCTTTCTGAATACTGTCTTTGTCTGGCTGATTACAAATTGGAATGAAACAGCTCTCAAGTTTTGTCCTTTCATTTTTATCAATTTCTACGCTTTATAAAATTTACAAAGTAGCAATGTATTTTCATTATGCATTTTAGCCCTCCTTTTTGTCTTGTCTTGTCTTCCATTCACTCCTGCTCATTAGGAATTCCTGTTACTAGTCAGAAGCAGTGTTACCCCTGGCTTTTATATCCGTATAGTGTCCTTCCCATTATTAACATTTTCAGGCAGCATGTGAACCAATTAAAAGTATAAAGCAGAGAATAAATCCAGTATTTTGGCTGTGTTGCCAAAAGAGAGTATTTCTGTGACTTACTCTTTACTGACCACAGCAAAACTTGAATCCTTACTGAATGGCAGGCAGTCTGGCTTTAAATCAAGGACAGCACTCCAGCCGCTAAGCCAGCCCTGCTTGCCGGGACCCCAGCAGGTTTGGTTCGGCTCACCTCTCTGAGGGAAGTGCTCTAATGGCTTCCTACAGGGTCACGCTCCCTGTTCCCTCTGGCCCAGTGAACTTGCGTTCCTCCATGGGCAGTGTCTTGAGCAGAAGAGGTAGAAGGTTCCTCCGCCCACTTTCTAAGTTGATGGTGAAAGGACCCGTTAGGGAAGATGGAGATGTGGGGAACAGCTGAGAAGGAAACAGCCTGAGTCTCTCAGCTGAGCCAGCGTGTGGCCATGAGGCTCTGTGTGGAGCATGGGCAATAGCGCTGCTGGTGTGGATTATGCTGACTGCAGCTGCTTACTTCTGCGTGGAACTCAGCGATACTGATGCGTGTGAGCACAAGGGATGGAAGCATGTAAGGGCAGTGCCGTCAGACAGCCTTCCCAAAGCGGAAAAACTGTATATATGGAGTCGTGTTCAAATTTCTCAAGGGTCTGGCAAGTAGGAAATAGTTGGGACAAAGAAATCACAGCACCACTGAAATACAACCTGTTTTTTCCTCTGTCTAGAAGTTCAGTTTTATGATCTGTTCTTGTACTGCAGGTAGTAAAGGGCATGAGTATAGATACCAAAAGTGGTCTAGGTGCAACAGCACGGGGTTCAGGGCAGGCTAATTTACTGTTCTTTCTGTCAAGGTAAAGTAGTCCATATTGCTTTTCATTTCCATGGATAAATTGCTTCTGGTGTCTAAGTTTACTCGTTTAAAACTAAGTTTAAGTGCTTGCCTGTAAGTGAAGGCTGTACTCTTTTGCTCAGGTTCCTCTCAAGAATACTTAGAGTATTACGTGTTTCCAGTGCTTTTACCTGGAATGGCTGAACTTCTGCACCGAGCAATGAAGGAAAAGTGTTTTGAGGTTAGTTTTTTAGTTTTCAGTTACAGTCATTGGCGGGAAGTTGCGGTCTTTTCTTTTACAAGCTGTATTTCTTTATTTGATCTTTTGCAAGAAACCCAACTATGATAACATGCAATAACATATCATGAGTTGTTTTGGATCTGGTCTTGAACGTTGTTTTCTCCAGTAATTCGGAACACATTGTGTACTACGCAGACTTCATCATTATCTCTAACTCACAACAAATCCTCCTTAAATATTCAGTTGTGTCTAGCCTAAATAGTGGTGTATGTTAGAGAAACAGACTTTCTCTCAGATTAATACACATCCCTCATTTAAGGATGACACAAAGAGTTTGAATTTTACTTCATTACTCAATTATTTTTGCTGGACTGACATCCTAATAGAGTTACATTTTGTATTTTAGCTTTTTAACAGTCTGTGCAAATTCCATTTCGTTGGGAAGAAGGGTATTCATTGTCAATGAGCTTATAAAAATGGTACATTTTAAAAATCATTGTTTGCTATGTTTATTTTTATACATTTGTTTCCAGTGTATGTATGTGTAAACATATCTAGAGGGACATTCCTCATTGTATATAGGGAATGCTTAAAAACACATTAGAGCTGGTGCAAAATAAAGCTCACTCTGTCACCATAGCCAGACTCACAGATCCCCAGCCTCAGGTTAGGGTCTGGGACTTGTGGTGTCTTCTGTCATTTCTGCTATTTTCTCCAACCATGAAAGTAATTTTTTTCCCTATTTCTTTCCCACTTCCTGCCTGTCATCCACACTTTCCAATGTAAAACTTCCCTTTATTTTTGTGCCTGCAGCTGAGCCTCCTCCTACTTGCAGTTTCATAATGTAAAGAGCGATTAATATAAATGACAACAAAAATATCTCCTTTTTGTACATGGTGCACATCTGAGGAATACAGTTTGTGCTCTTGGGGTTATAGATTAAAATGATAACAAAGCGAGGAGGTCTTTAGGTAACTAGTGCATTATTAATCATCTTAGGTCTTGATCTACCTCTTCTCCAACAGTAACTTCCAGTGACAGGAGCAATTTGTAAAAATGACACGGGTGCTGTTTGCCACTGGTCTATATACACCCAGACCAGCCAAAATACACCAAGTTTCCCATGCTTGAAGGGACACCCCAGACTTGCAGTTCAAATACATTTTGTAGTTATTTCAAATTTTGCTCAGTCTCCGCAAGATTTGTGTGTGTCTATAAACTGATTCATTTATAGATGTGTATATATGTATTTACCATGTGTGATTAACACCAGGGGAATAGAAAAACGGTTCATTTACATGTCATTACGGCATGACATCTGTGTACACCATTCCTGCCATCACTGTTACATTACCTAGCCAAGAGTAGATTGAATGTATATATTATTCATCACACTTTTAATGAAATTTATATTGATTCAGGTTGGTTTTTTTTAAGAAAGCACATATCCTTTAACAGGAAGAAGGCATGCCTTACAGCTGGCCTGAAACACAGTCCCTGATGGATGTTACGTATTTCTGAAAGCAATAAAACAACACTTAATACAAAAATACAATAATACTTAGAAATATTTCAGTTTCAAACTCAGGACAAATCTAAGGTTACTTCATCTGTCTTTAATCTGAGGAATTTTTCAGAGCTTCAGTGCAGTATAGATTAGAAAGTATCTGTTCTGAAAATGGATTTTGCCTGGGTCTGTGTGTTGCTTTATGGCAATGTTTTTATAGAAACCTCATAAAAATGAGCACTCCTTATCAAAAAGACACAGAGTGATTTTTGTTGTTAGATAGAGAGTTGTCCTTGGGGAAGGAAGTTTAGGAAGGCAACCTTCTCTCAGATGATCATTTTCCACTGTGACATCATTTCTTCCTCCTTTGGAACAATAACTAGTAAAACAATAGCTCTTTATGCTTGCCATATAACTAGATATTTGTGTTCTTTTCCATTACTGTCCTGGTGCCTGTACTTGGACATTCTGTTCCCTTATCTGACTTAAATAAGTAATTTCTAATTATAGTTTTGTTTCTCAAGAAATGTGTTGTTCCATATGGATTTGGAGGGGGAAAAATCGGTATAAGTTGCATTAAAATGATTAGTGCAATAGCTGGAACTGATTTTTAGGATCAAAACCAGAGCCTTTAGAAACCCAGAGTATGTTAGGGACAGGGAAAAAGGATTCTGTGATAAATACACCAGAAGATATCTTAAAAAAATAGGAGGGGAACAAAGAGTAGAAAGATTCATGGAATTCCTGAGAGGAGAGGAATATGATTAATTGTGATTAAGCTAACTGAAATCATGAAGGATGAGAACAGAATATGGGTTTGAATTTTGGCTAGACATCAGTCATTAAAGCCTGTAAAGGGCAGCTCCAATAGAATAATCCAGGGGAAGATAAATGGAAGAAGCATGGGAAGAAAAGGAGGGTCAATCGAATTGACTGCAGTCAGCATTGAATGAGCCTGCGAGAAGAGAGGGGGACTTGTGAGGGAGAATGAAGAGTGGGATTTTGATGAGAGGGACTAAAGGTTTTCGCGTTTTGAAGGGGAATGAAGATGAATGGAAAGAGAATGAAAAATTAAGTGGGAGAGTTGTGTAGCAATTGAAATTGGGGTAAGGGAGGTGAGATCAACAGAGCCCACAGAGGAATTCAAGGAGAGATCAGGAGAGACACATCCGTGTCTGAAAAGGAAGAATTGTAGAATCACATGGGAAAGTGAGGAGAGGCAGATGGTTATGCTGAAAGCAGTCATTTGTGTAGGAAAGAAATCTGCAAGGTCTTATTTGGAAAGTAATATAGAAACCTAACAAATAATTCATTTAAAATAGCCTCTCTTGCATTTTGTGGTGTGTACGAAAAGTCTGAAAAGCGAAGACTTAGAAGAACCACCAGCTACTAGATATATCTGCAGACTTAAACTGACATGAGAACAGTCTGCAGAAGCTTCGTTTTTAAATTAGAGATGAAAGAAACCTATTAGGTTATCCAGTGTATTCCCTTGCTGATTTTTTTTTTTTTCCACCCCCCTCCATAAGTTCTGTGCTTTATCCTATCTGCTGCCAAATGTCTCCAGGGGAAAGACTGTTTTCTTAAATCTTTTTTCTCATGAGAACTGACTAATGCATTCATTTTTCAGCGTTAAAACTGAACAATGTTTAAATGTTTTTATTAGCATAACCCTGATTTTTCTTTCTGATTAGCAGTCACAGAGAGAGGATGCTGTATCAGACTCTGTAATGGAAGATATTACATTTAAAAATATGGTAGATCAGGGAAAGTGAGTGGAAGAAGCTTTCCTAATGACTTCACCATCTCATGATCTCCAATATTTTCGCATGATTATTACCAAGCACATCACACTTAAACTGAAAAATGGGAAATGAATTCTGAGTATAAATAGTTTATAAACACATCTGCAGGCTAACAATGCCCATTGTGCAGGTATTTCCTGTGTTTATCCTGATTCGTGTAGCATAGGAGGAGTGCGTCAAAGGCGGGTCAATTTATGTCATTTTTTTCCTTTCTATAAATGTTGACTTATGTGCAGCTAATGATTTAATTCAGTAGCAAAGTGAACAGTTTCCCGGCAAAAAAATAACAAAACAAAAGAAAAAATTACAGCTCGACCAAATTCCTCCCTGATAAGTTCACTGGATTGAGCAAGGATAAAGCCAGATGAATTCAATTCCTTTGGTGACAACTGTTGTGAAAATACTGATCCGATCATTGCAAAGAAAAAGCTGTTTACTTAAACCAGATTAAATTCCAACTGGTAGAGTAAATTGAATGTTGTTGTCAAAGTATAGCATTTATTCTCCTGAACAGTTCGGTAAGTAATGGGACGCCGTTCTGTACTGGGGTTGAGAATAGCTGTACAGAGATGATAGGCTCTGCTCTTTGTTTGCAGATCCCGTTCAAGTCAAAATTTGCCATTCAGCGTCTGAAACAACCAGTAGAAAGCTCTCCAGTGAAGCTGTTGGTCTCTTAAAGCTTAGGTGTTTGGCTTTGTGGGACAGTGTCTGCTATGAGCATGACAAGTGTGGAAATTTCCTGAGGAGGTGTGTTTCTTCACAGCCCAGCACTCTGTTGGAGTGCTACCCAAACCCCAAAGCTTTTGTTGTCATGCAGCAGACCATCAAGGCACAGTGGAGCCCAGGACTGAGAACTGTTTTGCAGTGTTCTCTTTTTCTGTTCTTCTGCCTTTTTTCCTTTCCTTTTCTTTTCTTTTTTTCTTTTTTGTTAAGAATATACCTTTCTTTTCTTTGGGAGTCAGACTGTGTGTCTACCAAGATCAAGAGTCACTTGGAAAACTGAAGTCTTTCCTGGTATCATCTAGGACTGCCACTCAGTCTTGCTCTGAACTTCACATTTGTCATCCCCTGGCTGCGTGACTACCCTGTGTTCTTCACTGGGCAAGCAGCACCTCACACAGAGATCCTCCTCCACTTCACCTCTGGCTGAAGCAACACACTGACCCCAGATTATGCCATATGCTAATACTCCAAACGTTGAAAGAATTCTGCTACGTACAGCACTGGTTTCTGCCCCTCTGTTCACATCCCCCGGTCCTTTTTGCATTAGGTTCTTGTAGCACAGTGGGAAGCACCGCTTGTGAGGATAATACATAAGGTCATCCATCATGCATTAAATTTCCAATTACAGATCTATTGTATTACAGATCTATTTTCTCAGCACGTGGTAGTAGTACCTCCAACCTCTTTCAGGACATTTAGCAGTTTGGCAAATGTGTTTGACCAGTGTGAATTGTTTTCCTAAAAAGTAATAACTGCAGCTGAATCTCCCGTTTGACAGGGATTACCTGTTACCTTTGGGATGGGAGCTAGGCTTTCTCCTAGCTAAATGGCTGCTCTTTTGATAAAGTGCTCAGTGTCTCTGTTCTGCAGGGGCTTAATTGTCTTCTAGCGTTCGCTCTGGCTGTGTACATCCCCAACACGTCTCATGTAAGAGGGGATCAGAAGATACTAGTTGAGCTCTTCTGTTATCCCGACCACAAGTCTACAGTTACATTCGCCACTACATAGTTACTCTGGTTGGTGATGAGCAGAATGAGCACCTGCACTCATTTGTACGTTCAGTCTGTAAAGATGGAATGCAGAGAGGAAATCTCTAAGAAAATTAAAGCCCTAATCAATCCTGCATCGATCAAAATTCATCCCTGAAACCTATTTTGCAGCATGCAGTGCTGTCCAGCTGAACAGGCACTGGCTGCCTGAGTCGCTACAGATAACCTGCGACAAAGCATTTTGTGAAATTCTCTTTGGTGGTGAAGAAGTCGTAGAACCAAAGCAGAGGACACAGCTGTTCTGCTCTGAAGCTCCAGGTTTTGAAGTTTTTTTGCTGATTCTCTGTATCTCATGGTATCTAGACAGACATATGCCTTGTGTCTGCCTTTCTTTATGGACCTCCCAACAGTGTTGTCTGTGCAGCCACACAATACTCTCTGCTGGGTGTGTGTTTCTAAGTATGCACAATGCCTGCAAGCTGGTTCCGTGGAAGAGGAAACGATATTCCATCAGTATTCCTTCTATGCCTCAGAAGTAATGAAGTATTTTAAGTATGATGACAGAACTTTGAACAAAATGGCAAATAAATTACAGCATATTTTCATACATGAGTACTGTTAATATCAAGACAGGATCTGTAAAACGTTCTCACTTGTTTTTTGACTTGGCTTGAAAGCATTCCACAAAACTTCTAAAATTTTGGCTGAGCCACTTGACTGTTGGCAGCAACAATATTAAAGTAGAGTAATGTACTGTTGTTTTATCTAATAAAAGCAGTCAATTTAGCTTCTGTTCCTTTCCAGTAGTAAAAACATGTGACCAATCAAAAGATAATAAATAATCTGAAACTATCTTCTATCTTTAGGGCAAAAGGACCAAATTTATTGCCTGTGATTTCCTCACTGAGTGGTTATACAAGTAAGTTAATCGTGGCTTTTACTATTAATTATGCTCAATTGTTCAAACACATTAATTTGCAAATAGAATAGCTGAAATTTAAATAATATGAGTTGTTTTCTTTTTTGTTGTTGTTGTTGTTTTTATCAGCAAGAACCCAAAGAGGAAAGATGAGTCATTCACGGAATTCTTTTCCATTCCTTTTGTAAACGACTGGCTAAAGGACCAGTAAGTTATTGCAGTTCTTGGAGTAACCTTTTCTCCTTTTATTCTTTTTCCCCTGCCATTCCAGAAAAGTAATAGAACTTCAATGTGTTATAGTTGTGCCCTCTAATTGCCCTTTACTGTGTGCAACAAAGAACTGCGTGATGCTTTCTAACTTGGTAGAGTGTTAGTTGCAAGGTATTGCGTACCAGGATTATTCACAGAGAAATTAGTTTAGACTTCTAAACATTTTAATTGTAGAGTGCAGGGCATTTGAATAGTCTGATAGTATTATTAATACCTTTGTACTAAGGAGCAAAGCAGTGTTTTCAGTGCTGTTTCCTACTATGGATGTCTTGGAGGAGATACAGTCTAGAAACCCTTCCTCTAACTGGAAGCAGCTGTTTTAAAAATACCTGTAATAACCCTTGGCGTCAGGATGCGTTTCTGCATTTCTACAGACATTTATGAGTTTATATCTGAGAAATGAACGCTTGTTTTGGCAGTCTCAGTCGTGTATTCCCTATTATTTCTGTAGGACCAAGCTACGCAGTAGTTTTGAAAGAAATATTACTGTCCTTGAAACTGTATTTGTTTCTCAAAGTAGCTGTTTTATGAGAAAAGAAGAAAAGTAAAGTGAGAGTCTCAGGGAGAGAATAAGAAAATTACAGGGGACAGATTTTAAAGAAAATTTTCAGTTTGAAAACTTAATTGTAGGCTAGGTTGGTGGTCAGCGAAAACTTGGAGATCAATATCTTTGTAGGTATTTTTACTTCGTTACACTTACTTCATAACACTAAGTGGAAATTGAGCTTTCTTGAACTCTTGTCATGTGAAACTTGGAACACTTGAGTCCCTGATCCAGCAAGATTTTGGAAAGCTCCTTGACATTGACAGGTCTTTGGAGACAATCCAGAGATTGGCATGAACAGTTAACTTTGACTATCTTAAAGGTAGCCATGTGGTCAGAGTTGTGTAGGTCAGAGTTCTGCAGTGAGAGATGGACATCCTCACAGAGTGACCCATTTCATCACAACTCCTGTACCTTCAAGTGTCTGCTACTGTATCGTGCTGCCCAGGTGCTGCAGTTCTAATCTCCCACTGGCGGGACACCTCTAACAGTTTCCTTCTGCAGATCGCTAGGTCTTACCGACAAGGTTCTTGTTTAAGGCAGTGAATTTTGTGGTTTGGAAACTGGTTATGAACTGCAGTGAGGTGGTTGAGCCACTGGTTCATAAGGCAGTTTTGATACCACTGAATTGTGAGGATGGGTGTTTGTACCTAAGGTCACAGTTTTACGAATGTTTATCTTGGAAGTAAAGCTGAATTAAATGATTCCTTGCTCGCTTCTGTTCTTCACCCCAGCCGGCTTGTAGGAAACTTATTATCAACCTGTCTGTTTGGTATGATGCTTGGTTATTCCGATCAGGGACCTCCTCCAAGTCAGAAATGTCTCTGCCAAAATGTGAGAGGAGGCTTTGTATAGGATTTGGATAGTTTCTCCAGCCCGGTTCACCTGGGACCCTGACAAACCCTTGTATTGGCACAAACAAAGGATTAAAGTGAAGGGCTCAGAGCAAGGTGAAGAGAACAAATGAGCTGGTAAGGTATAGAGGTGGTGGCAGGAACTGCTTGAGTCAGCTCTGCCGACAAGAGAAATACACTGTGGAATCACAGCCTGAATGACTCATAGCTTCTGTTAGTGCTTGTGCTCCGAAATAATGTAGTGACAGCTCTACAAGGACACTGAAGTGTCAAAGTCCTGCCTAAACTGATACACCCTTCATCTTAAATCCTCTAAGCAAATAGGCCTTTAAGTATTAAAATTATTATTAAAAAACAACTTTTTGTGAACTTACCTTAAAATTACAGATATCTTCAAAAATATTGCTTATGAAGTCTTATGAGAGCAAAGTGAAAAATTGCAGTGTTAGATAAGAATAAAAATGAGATAATTTATGAAGTCCTTCCGGATATGTCAAAAATAGTTTATTACTCTATACTTCCAGATATCACATTTAAAATGTAATTGATGCTATACTTTTTATTGTCATTTCCATTTTTATTTGTGAAGTAGGTTTTATTTTTTGACAGGATTTATGACTATATAAGAGACAATACACTAAAAAGTGCTGGTCAGTTTGTAATGGGAAACATCCCAACTGGTTAGATGGTATAATAAAGAAAAAGAAGTAAGAAGTGTTGCTGCATCTAAGTTAGTTATCAGTTACTTGTCTGATTTTGGAAAGCATTCTGAAAGGTCTGTTAAATAGGAATACATTTCCATACTGGGTTAAAAGAGGGACCACTTTGCACTGCATCTTCATGCTTAAAACCAAAAACACCCAAAAAAACCAGAGGGATAAATTTTTGTTCTATCGGAGATCCAGCTTTTTTAATATACTCCATTCTTGAGTATGACTTTTTTGGCTCTCCTCCAGTCCCTCTCTTTTTTTTCGTTGAAGCTCAGGGGTTCTTTTAAGAATAGTCAAAGCCACAGTCTTATGAGCCTCACTCTCTGCATGAGGTGCTTTTAAATGAGATCTTGCAGCCTAGTTTTCCTTTATAAGGAAACCCAAACGCTGCATCGTTTTCCAGAATTTTAAATGCCAACATTGTACCTTCAAAAGCTGGTTACTCTATGTGAAGGAGCTTGTAAAATTTGAATGTGTTTCCTGCTTTAGTATTTTGCTGTAACATCAGGAAATAAAAGCCTCAGTTTAGTTCCCTTGTCTTCCACTGGGTTCTGTGCATTACCAATAGCACTGACATAATACTGTTTTCCTTGGGAATCCTTGATTTCCGAAGCAGATTTCAAAAGCAATAGAAGGAGCAGCCTCAACACTGACTGGTTGTCTGCGTTTCATATCCAGGAGTACACAAATCACTTCTGTTGTCTTAAAGGACAGCTGTACCTTTCAGAGGGCAGGAAACTGGAGTTTGAACGAGAAACGAACAAAAAGGTTTGGAAACTTGCTGAGATACTTAGTGACATGCCGACTCCTACATTCGAGACTGCTTAGCCAAGAAAAGTAAACAGAATTAGAGCCTCCAATGTTTTGGACTCCTATAAATATGCTAACGAGCAACACAGTTGCCTTTTGTCAGCATTTTCCAGTGGTGGTTCTGGTTGAATAGCAGTGAAGCTCAGTCACAAGTAACCGAGCTGTATGTACTGAGTCAGGGCCGTGGAAAGAGTATGGCCTGTGTTTATGCCCCAGTCCCCCTTAAATTTTACTTCTCTGCCATAGATAGCCCGAGTCCTCATTCTGAGTGTCACGGGAGTGTGACTACCCACCCTTTTTAGCATGTTAATAGAAGAAATGTGAAAAAAGCAATAAAAAGAGTTTCATGCTCTGAAAAATACTGACAGGAATATGGCTGTGGAAGATCAGCCTTTATATGCGTATTTTACAGCAGTTACGGGAACTGAAGGTGTATTTTATAAATACTCATTCACAATAATTAATCTGCATTTTCTCTATAGAGGTGTTTATTTGATACTCAGTTCCGAAGGACACATTTGCTCATTTAATCGATCCGTGTGTACCAGAGCAAATGTGCAAAGACAGAGCAAATAAATTTATCATGGTTTTAATGAAGTGGACAGCTAAGGGAGATAAATATGTGTATGTCCATAAATGATTAGTAAATCTGAAGTTGTGGCTTTTTGTCAAGTATCTCTCTATACATATAAATACATTGATTATTTTTTTCTCCCTCTCCCCCAATACTCTAATTAGGTGACGTCCGCTGCTCTCAGCTGCCTTTACAGTTGACTTCATTGTCAGTGCTCAGATGGCCAATAGGGGTAATTTTGTACGGGTGACTGATTTCTTTCTTTCCATAACGTACCCAGTTTCTACAGCCTTTGCTTTCCGCACACACTGTATTTCATGGTTTGTCTCTAAAGCAGCCTTGTTTAGAGTATATTTGATTTGCATTATGTCTTCTATTTAAATTTCTTTAATAATTGAGCTTTAGATTTTTTTTTTTTTTTGCGGGAGTTGGGGTTATGAAGAGCAGCACATTTAATTGAAGCAACAAAGTAGTCCAGCAAATATATCTGTATGAATGTTACTCTATGTGGATCCAAGCAAAGAATTACCATTCTAGTAACGTGGCAGAATTCAAGTTAAAGGAAAAAATTAAGGCTGAAAAAGTACAACTGTGTGTTGGAAAATTGCACAAAGTTTATGTATGAAATATTTATGTTGTGTTATGGTGTTCTGTGAGGTTGAGGTTGTATGGCTACAAATCCTGATGAAACTTGCTGAAACTTGCCCTAATTGTTGTAAAGGTCGTCAAAATGGCAAGGAGAAAATTGAAAAAGTGTTTAGTGGTTTGAGACATTTTCTAGTGTTGCTGTTAGAGCACTAATTGGAGACTATTTTGGCTGCTGTTAAGTTTTCATGTTTACTGGATATGAGGTCTGGTCATGAAGTACACAAACATGAAGGGAAGTGTCCCTGTTGACATGAGTGGACTTTGGACTAGCTCTGTGTTTGGTCTCCTTAGCCCGGGACCACAAACACTCTTACAGAATACGTAAATATTGGCCCTATAAGAGACAGCTGAGGCCACACATCGTGACTTGCAAAACAGGTAGCAAGTATGCAAGGGCAGAAGGAGGGCTGAGTTTTACCATTAAAATAGATAGGTTGTCCCCGAATAGAGAGTTTATAAGGGGGAAGAAAGCCACTCTAGTTTTCAGACAGAACATTAGACAAAAGACACTTGGTTGTTTACTAAGACTTCTTGCTGTTCTTCAGCTGATTCCTTTCGCATTGTTGTTACCGTTCACCTGTTCTGCCTCATTTTCCTGTCCGTTACATGACTCTGCCTCCTCACCTCCAACTTTCTCATGTTAGTTCACATTCATCTCTTTTTACCATGTCTTTTCTTCACTGTAAATAGGTAAATCAGTGTATAAATAGTTTGTATGTGTATTATTGCTATGACCGCTTGATAATACCTGAGTGTATTTTTATTGTTTTATTATACTGTAATATTTTGTGTCTTTTTTGTGTATGTGTATGGGGAGAATGTTAGAATTATGGCTGAGACTGAACTGAAACAGGAAATTTAAAAGTGGAATGTTTTGTTCACAACCTATAGCCTTTATATTTGAGGATATTCAAAATACAAAAGTGCCTCCAGATGATCAGCAAATCAATAGCAGATGCAGAGAATGGAGGTGTCAAAATATTTTTGTTGTTGTTGTTCTTTTAGCTATTGACAGTATCAAGGAGCTTTTATTTGGAGAAGGTGGTAAGAGTTCAGACAGCAGGAGTCACGCTTGAAAATGTCTGCTCGTTTGCACTTCCTTTCTCCAGAAGATTAAATCTGGTTATTCTCACATTCACAGTCCTTCAAAAATGAATCTTCTGTATAATGCACAAAAATATTTTCCTAAATACTGTAAGGATTTTTTTCTCCAAATACTTTTCTCTTATTCTAGTGTATTTATATTACTGCAGAAGAAAACCAGTAGTGAGTAATTTCTTTCTGACTGTTGAATAGTTGTATTAATACCAGCAGTGTTACAAAGGAAGGTTTCAGTTCACGCTCCGTTTGACCTGTGAAAATGTTCCAGGGTATTTTTGCCAAGAGTCTGTGGGACTATCTCCCTGTAAACCCAGGAGGCTCGTACAGTGATAGTGTAATATGTGATTAATAGATCTAATTGGTTTAGATCTCAGATAAATCAGTACTTCAGTGTCTGATCGTTTATGAACAATCTTCCTCCTGCTTTTTGGGTAAATGATCTTAGCAGTATCTATAAGCAGAGATTTGGAGACATTTGTTTTGAATCAAAACAATGCCTTTTCATTGATTTTCATCACTTTTGCAACTCCGGATAGGCACATAAGAAGAAGGACTAATGAAGGCAGGTGCTGTAATATTTCTAGATTATCAGCTTAGGAATAAGAAATACTGAACATTTTCAAGAAAACTACTTTGAAAAATTTCCAGAACAACTTTTTTGGTTGCTCTGACTGGTATCTGAATTTTTGGAGAACTTCCCAAACCAAAGACTTTCTCAGAATCCTTTTTTTTTTAAATAGTTGTGCAGATCACTTTGGTCATTTACTTGCGTGTCTTGTATTTATCCCTATTCTTTAGTCTGTTCTTTTGTCTTTTAGATTATGAATTTTGCAGTGACTCTGTCATTGCCTGTGTTCATACGTGATATAAATATTCACAAACAATAACCATCACAGTCACATTAAAGGGTGGAGTGGTTGTGGCTGTTAAGTGTGGCAGCAGCTGTCATATTGAAATGCATAGGCCTGCAGAAGGTCTGAGTCTTGTCGTTAAGGTTGCTTCAGTATTTCTAGAGACAAGCTTGCTAAAACCAGGGAGAAGCCCTGGTCATTCATTGACCGCACCTGGCTGTCCCGCTGTCACCTGCACGCTGTCCACCCCAGGCACCCATGCTCTCGGTAGCCAGCAGTGGTGCTGCCGGCAGCTGTAAGGCTGGCAGTTAAATCTGGTCTGTTACTGTTAGGGAACAGATTTGAATAAAAAGAGCAATTTAAAATTCCTAAATTATACATAGTGAAAATTTACTTGGTTAAATTTTTTTCTCATATTTCCTTTTCAAGGAAGGAATCAGACGTGTTCGTACGACAGATTGGGAACTTAACAACTGGCTTTTCTGGATGTTACTGTGTAAAAATACCGACTGTGTCTGTCACCCCTGAATACCTGTGGGTCAGTGGTCTAGTTTGGTGACAATGTCACGGAGGGCCTTTTTTCACCCCTTCTTGAGAGCTCATTGAGAAACCCAGCTTCTGTCCATGAGGCTATCAGATATGCGGCCTCAGTAACAACCCCCTGCAGTGCTGCGTACATTTATTTAATGCAAGTCTGGCTTATATCTTCTGGTTGCCAAATTCCACCTGCAAAATGTAATATAATTAGTAAGTGTCTCACAGAATCAGGATCTGTTTCTGTTTTCTTGCTCAGAAAGCAAGAAAGATGTTTCTGGAATTTAACTTTCCTCTGGTCAGTATCTGCTTTATTCAGATTTGCTAAAATTCAGTAGTTAAGAAAAATCATTTTACTGATGCTCATTTACAGGTTATGTTAATACATCTGATATATATCTCAAAATAGCTATTGATATGTTTAATGTGCGGGCTTTTAAGGTTGTGCGTAATCAAAGACTACGTAAGCAGGCTATAGTTGGTGTACATTTTACTGTCAGTTTTAATCTTCTTGGAGGCACACAGCTGTCTTCTGCCACAAACGACCGATTCCCTCTTCTCCTAGTTGAGTGCCGAGGGGTGATTGCCTCTGCTCAGATTCTATTTTTATTTGACCTGAAGGCAATTGTGTACGTTCTCTCAGACAAAACCGGACCTGGCATGACTTCTCTTCTTTAAAGCTGCCCTGTTGAAATGATTGATGTTTGCCAGTGACTGTCATACTGAAAATTAAGTCCTGTCCTTGCTTAATTTTTCATATTGGTTTCTCAAATTTAGTAATGGATTTTAAACTAGACTTTTTTATAATTTGAAAATGAAAGCACATGAATGCTGGAATCAGCCTTGCAGGCTGGGAGAAATCGCAGTTTGTTCTTTGGAGACATACTCATTCTTAGAGGAAGTTCAAAGTCTGTGGTACAACTGCTGTCAAAGATGTAGGTCTTTCTGTGATTTTCCCACTCTTAAGTTTTGGGTTTCAAAAAGATCAAAAATAGAACAGAGGATGAAAGCCTATCAGCCAAACCAGCACGGTCCAACTTCATATTTTAAAGTCTGATTATAAGAAGCCGTGAGCTCGGCTTTGCCCGTCTAGAACTGATAATTTCCCCTGAGCAGTAGAAATGCTAATTAATGTTCACAGAGCTAAAACTGTTTAGCTTAATGGAGATACTTCTTTTTATTTTTGCCTTATTTCCACTCTTCTCAGCAGTCCAAGGTTTTCTTTCGCATTAAAATAAATGTAGGCCAAAACCCAGCTGACATGATGCAACCAATTTAGCTGAGCACACAGACCCAAATGGTGTAGTCAGTGTACCATTAGATAACAGTTAAGACAGTGCTCCGAGTTGGAATGCTTCTGCAGTGAAGACAAGCCCTAAGAGAAAGATGTCAGAGAGCCCAGGGAGCTTACCAGGGTAGAGACTAATATGAATGAAATTAAGTGAAAGGCAAGTGGGAGCTGTCAAGCCTCCTAGCCTGAGCTGTAATACACTGTAAAAACAATTTCCAAAAGAAACGGCACAAATAATGTTTTAGCCAGAAAATGTAAGACTGCGTTAATCGATGGTCTTTGCAGTACAAATGCGATAGATTATGTTGCTGCGTGGGCTGCCGCTGTCAGGAGGTGATTGCTGCAGCCAAATGCAGAATGTTGCGGTCTTCTAGTCAAAGCTGTGTTCGGTCCGTGCCCCACACAGGGAGAGTGGCTTTTAGCAGCCGTTCCATGCTGTGCCGAGTCTGCTGTTCATAACTGGTATTTTCATGAGTTGCAACATTGCTGCATGTTCATTAGCTTTACGTTACATTTATTGCAAGAGAAAATAAGTAAATGCATTTTGTCTTGTCCTTTCCAACAGCTGCGTTCTGACCACTGTGTGTGGGAAATAAATCAGCATCCAAAGACAATGGCTTCTGGGAAGCCAGGTTTACAGAGTGGTTTGAGTTCTGTTAGCGATGGCTGAATTGTAATTATTGGTTAGAGTGTTTCCCTTAGAATTGGTAACAACAGTGCTACCAAACATGCTTTCAAATTTCTGTGTGTTTTGGTTGGAAATTGTTGACTTTACCTAGGTATTACTTTCTTTTGTCACCAAACAACGTGTATATGCTATCAAAAGTAAAATTGCAGCGTTTAACAACTTCGGACATTTTTAAACATGGATCCATGCTTATGTAGATGTGATAATCGTTACTTTTTTCAGTACATTTCAAGTGAAGTCATGGTCTCAGTTAATGTACTAGAATATGTTTATGCTCTGTGTATTTAATAATTGTTATAGACATCTATGTCCCATCTGTTCTTTGTTGCACGCATACAAAAACCTCCTCTGCTTTACAAACAGCACGCACACCCCTCCCACCACCACCTCCAACCTTACCATAACAGTAGGAGTTTGAAACCTGTGTGGAAGAATAAGAACAATTACTGCGCTTGATGTGCCATTTGTATGTTATTGTTTTAAAGAAGAAATTATTGTAGCGTACGTAACACGGAATGTGTTTTTAAAGGAGATATTCTTTGCACATTTTATCTTCGGAGCAATAAGAAATTGTATCTTTTAAGCTCCTGAACAACCTTTCTTTTTTAAAAATATACTGTTAGGGAAGAAAGTATTTTACATTTATAAGCTGTCTGTTTACAAAACGTTTTTTTTTTTTAAAGTCCTAGGCCACCAATTCCTCTATCTCTCCTTCTATCAGAAGAAGAGGCAAGCATAATAATTCAGTCCTTCTGGAGAGGTTATCGGGTAAGAGTAATCTATAATTATTTTACTTGATGCTGAAAACCGTGGAACTGTGAAGGCCCCAGGGAAAATCCTTATATAAATTTTAAGTAGGGGATACTATAAATAGCTGCTGAGACCCCCATGGTTCATTGGCTTTGGATGTTGCTCTGCCTTATGCCTAGTGACTACAATTTTTTCACAGGCATTTACGCTGATGTAATCTCACTATTTTCCTCCACAACAGAAAATCCACAGAAATGCAACTTTCAAAAGTACAATTAACAATGAGAAATTTTCTTTTTTTTTCTTAGTTGATCTTTAGCTAGTTGCTAAAGGATGAAGTGTTCTTTTCCTTCATGCAGGGACATGTGAGTGAGTGTGGAGATTCACGAGGAGGACTGATGAGATCTGTTAAGAAATAAAAGCGTACAGAAACAAAGGACAAAAAACTGAGACTGAATGAGACAGGACATGTAAGAAAGGCATGAAAGCTGTTATTGAAGGAAAGGGAAAGCAAAATGCAAGCAGATGTTGCAAGCCATACTAGTAATACAGCACTAACGCAATCCCCAGTTTACGGGGAAAGCAAGGTGCATAAAATAAATACAAAGAAAATTGGCTAATACTACTGTTTTGGAGAGTAACAGCCATACTAAGCCCAGGGTATGAAATAAATTGTTTTGAAAATCCTGAACAGATTCTGTCAAATATTTCTTTGAAAGGCTCCAATTCCTTCATGCCTTGAAAAGAAATTGATTGGAAATTCAGGGGACTTTGGGGACAAAGAAATGTCTTTGACTGCCTTTATAAAAATTGAAGCTTGTAAATAGCCTTCAGATAGAGCAGTAATTTTGTTGCGATGGACAGGGAGACATCTCTGTACGTCAGGTGTTCTTTACATAACTACCGGTATTAAACACTCCTGTTAAGTTCTTCTGTACTACTTTTAACAAGCCTGAATCCATGAGTGGCTGTGATGATGTGCTGTGCGGCCAAAGGTAATGAAACACCTTGGAATTATCCTCTTGACTGATAGATCTTTGCGATGCTTTCTGCTTGTTCATTTTCCTTTATTTTTCTTTCATTAAACAGAGATGGCATTGACACTGACGTTAACGAGCACTGACGGTGTCACTGCCGGCATCCTTACAGCGGAGCGGTGCAAAGGCAGCCCTTACCCAGAAACAGCTATGTTTGCAGAACAGCGCAGGGGTGCTCAGATGCATTGTGCTTCTACCAAGGCTTCTGAAGGGCACTATCCTCCCCTGCTACATGTAGTAGCTTCAAAATTTGCACAGCAGTATTTATCATTGTAAACCAGTTCCCAGAAACGAGAGAAACTACCCGTAAAACTGCCCCTCCAAGAAGCTGTGGCTGCTAGCAAAGGTTTGAACCCAGAAAGTCACACGAATATTCGCTGTTGTTTACAGCAAGGGGAGATTCCATAGAAGTGACTTGGGTAAGGGGTAGGAGCCCTTTGGTCTGCAGGAGGGGACCCATCAGTTGGTCAGTCAGGACTCTTGACTCTGATTATTTGCCTGGAGATTTTGCTGCTGAGCCTTGGCTTTTTAATCGTGGTAGAAGTGCACTGGTTACAAACCAGACAACTTCCTGAGGATGTCACAACTACGCTAAACTATAATCTATTAAAGCGTATTTGGAATATATTGATTGTCATTTCAGTTCCTTTTACTGTTTTACTGCAGGTGGCATATCTGTGTCTCTTCTCCTTTTCTTCCCCTTTTCCAAAAAACCACTTTGTTCTGGGAGCTCGTGTTCCCTGGTTGGATGTAACGGTGGGCTTTGGAGCCTTTGGGTCTGTCTGATGGTGCCTTGTCTCAGACCCCTGTATTGTGCAGTGCGTGTCACTATACTGTCACTGTTATTTCTCTAGGGACAGCAGACAGGATCTGCTGCACTTGCCTTTTATCTTTAACTGTTAAGAGTTACTGTCTTCATTTTCAGGTTACAGAGAGGACTGTGGCTTTGTCATGGGCCACACTACAGGTCTTACATAGCTGCTGGTGCAAATGGACACTTAATTTTGTCAAAAATGTTATATTTAGACACAGAGGTAGTAGTTTATCTGTCTTCCTGCCTGTTTTCTGTTATTATAGTTTGTATGTCCCATAAGCATTTCCTTAACCCTTTCCTGTGCAGATGAATCGACCCCATGTAATAGGGAATTATGGGGTTTATAAAAGCACACGTGACGGTATAAAAGAAAAAAACATTTCTTGCAAGCCTAAAGAAACTATCCTGTTGGGATTATATTTTATTTTTGAAAATCGTATTTGATGGATTTCATAGAAAACGTTTTTGATTTTTCTGTATGGCTGAAAAGATCAGTTGTAACAGTAACTTTTTATTTTTTAAATTGTAAGAACTTGTTATGAGTTTTATAGATGATAATACAGAACTATATTAGTATAACACAATATTATTAGAGGCCAAAGAGGTATCTGATGTCAAGTCACTGAGCAAAAGTCTTGCCGGTCTCTATTGATCGTGTAACCTTATATTGTATTTCTGCCCTGCCAGTGCCCTGTCTGAAACGTAGCAAGTTATCTTCTCCTCAGTGGGTTGAAAAGTGCTGTGGGAGTTCAGCTACTGTCTATTGCGTTCTTAGCTGCACCACAAAGGAGAAATTCTGGGTGGAAAGAATACTTCTGATAAATAATTTATTTTTGTTTCTTTATTTTTTTTAAGTAGTAGAAAACTAAGACCTGCTCTTTTGCTCTGTATATATCTCAGAAAAGTGAGAGAAAGCCAGAGTGCAATGGAGTAGAGTAAGAGTTCACAGAGCAAACTCATTACCATATCATGTAAGAATAAAATAAACATAAGAGAATTTCTAGAAAACTAAGTAGTTGGCTTCCTGAAAGCAGAAATGTGTCCAGGAAAAGCCAAGCTTATTGCTGCTTGTTTCTACCATGTTATCCAACTCCAGCCTCAGTTACTGGGACACTAAGTCCTGAAACATAGTGACTTTTTATGAAGTTAACATTTAGAAAAAACAGAAACTGCATTTTTAAAAGTTCTATTATAATTGGAATATGACTCCAAGGGAATAATCACTTACCAGTCCAAGCTGGTATTGGCATGTCCCCTAACCGCTGTTGTCACGAGGACAGTACCTATTCTGGATTTTTGCTCTAGCACTGGAGGCAGTAATTTGTGTGAATGCC
>NW_010401592.1:23483-25833 GCF_000710305.1 Buceros rhinoceros silvestris
GCCGAGGTAGACAACTGGCTAATTAATCAAATCCTGCTTAGAACAAGTTTAAGTAGCCGAGTGGTAAAAGCTGTTGATGCAAAGCTGGCTCTTTCCCATATTATTAAGATCCACAGCAGTACAAAAGCAGTAATAGAAGAATTCAGCTTAAATGGTGTCAAGGCCTGTGACTGTTGTAATTTTATGTGGAAGCAGAATTACACCTTCATAAGGATGATTGCCTGACAAAGAATAGATACCATGCAATGCATTCCAATTACTTTAAATAACAGATTAATGGCTCTCCTCTTGGTGAAAATTGTGTGGCTGGGATTGCCAGTGAGCTGATTTGCAGCTGATGGCAGGTGTGAAGCAGTTTGCTGGAATAAATTGCCTGCTGTATGACCCTTCTTGCTCCTCTTCTGCTCTGTTACTTGGTCATTGGGTTGGTTTTATAGTGTGGTTTTCCAAAGGCACTAATGCCCTTCAGCAAAATGCTTTAAATTTTAATTAACTCAAAGAATAAGCGTCTCACTGCAATCACATTCTCAGGAGTCCTTGGTAATCAAAATGATCCCCTAATTGGCATGTTCATGTTTTCAATGGGTTTTGTCTATTGTGTAGGTTTTATTGCTGTGTAAATTGAAAACTGTAAACCTCTGGGATTGTGCATTTACATCAGGCCCAGCAAAAAAGATGGATGTCGTGCACTTTACTGGCCACTGCGCCATGAAAAAAAATTGTATCATCTTGGGTGATGTGAACATTTAGTTGCGTTTTCTGTTTGCCCTTTCTCAGGTTCGCTGTGACAGTGAAATACAAGAGCTACGTCAGTGGCAAAAGCAGATGAAAGAGGAAAAAAACATTTTTAAGAGAGTGGAAGAATTCTGGACTAAGCAGGAAGCCAAAGGTAAGTGAATTAAATTGTGTATTTTAAATTTATTTGTTTTACATTGTGTTGAGTTTTTGTGCTTTGAGTTGTATTAAAGAAATAGGACGAACAGTAGGACACCAGCCCCAAGCGAGAAGAGAAGGTGATGTCTGGTGGAAATGCCTGGCTGTTTCTTTATAGTCAGTACTTACTCTAAGTTAGTTGCCTGTATAGCTGAACGTGTCAATGAACAATATGGCACAGGGCAAAACTCCGTAATTGCAGAGGACTATGACAGTGTGCTGGCACAGTATTTCCCAGGGCAGGGGCAGACCTCTACACAACATGTAAATACTGATTTTTGCTGGATGGGTTGTAATAGTTTTCCTGAACTGTGGGATTTCTATCTGGTAAATGTTCTACTGGCATTCTCCTGTAGTTATTTATAGCAGAAGGTGGCCTGTACAGTTCTAAAAAAAGGAGACAAACCCAAACAACCCAATATAATTGCCAAGAAAAATGAGGCCAGATTGCTTTAAGAACCGCCACTGTAATGTATTTCCTTTTTGCCCCGATTGTGGACAAGGCTTTACTGCAGGGCCAAAGTTATTGTTCCCTTTCTCAGGCACAGGAGTGTAATGATGATTATTTGCCCAGCCTTTTGTCTACTAATGCAGCTCCTCAGCCAGGCTGCATTTGATCAGCCTCTGTGGGCTGGACTCAAACGTGATACCGTAAGGACATGAACTACGCCCCAACAGATGGAGGTGAGAAGAGGTTGTTCAGCTCGGTTGTTCATGTGTTGAAGAAAGGGAAAATTTGTTGTCCCAGTCAGCGCTGTGAGGTCCTCCAGTCTGACGGCACTGTCACAGATGTGTTCTCAGATGGCCGGTCTTTGCCCTGAACTATGTAAGAGCATTCAGGGTGCAATTTCACACAGTCAATTGGATCAAACTGGGAGCTGCCAAAGGGGTTGACCCCACTCTGTAGCTCTTTGTCGGTTTTGGCGATTGCGTAACTGCGCCATGGGTTTGGATCAGCACGGGGTTCTGGTATGGGGCAGGTTAATTTTCCATAATGATGTTGCCACGTGATTGCTCCGTCTAACACAAAGGAGAAAGCAAGCTGGGGAGGGACAGGAGAGACAAGAGACAGGCCACAGCTTGGTTGAATAGAGCGGAGTATGAGATGGTATTCTCCTACCTGGTTACCGTTCGTGGCTGAGGAGGTGCCAATCTCCAGGTGACTGGCAGGAGTTAGAAGCCGGGGCAAGTCACGGCTTTGGACTCCTTCAGCTCAGTACACAAAAGCACATCTGTCAGTGCACTCATTCTGAGCCTGGCTTTCGTGGGACTTCACTGGGAAAGGAAAGACTTACATTTGAGTCCCTCCAGGGTGAGAGAGTTTAGAATCAGAGAGCTTAAGTGTGAATTCAGTCTGCAGAATTCTCAGGGTATAATTTTTCAAATCATTAAGATAGTTAAGTATCAGCTCATAGCA
>NW_010401592.1:25942-36528 GCF_000710305.1 Buceros rhinoceros silvestris
CCTGCCATAAAAGTGATTTTTCAAGAGACGTTGTTTTCAAAACCTTCCTTTATGTATCACGGCCTCCCCCATTGCCTTGCTGTTAGTGTTACAGATTGCACGTGGTGTGAGCTGACACGCTTTGTGTCTGCACTGCGCTGTGTGCAGGACCCTTTGATCACTGCTTCACTTGATTAGGAAACGTTCAGAACAAGAATTTCTTCAGGGCACCATACATATACTACATACATATATACATATATACTATGTACATATATACATATGTGTATATATACTATATATATATATACATATATACAAATACCAAAACTGGAAGACCATCACTTTTTTTTGGTGATAGTTTGTTGAAAGGGCTGCGTAGATTTTCCAAATGTTTATTCAAACTATATATTGCAATTTTAACCCACAGAAGATCAGATTTTATTTACCAAGCCGTGCAATTGCCTAAGGGACATTTTATAGCTGAAAAGAATTTATTCTGAGGAGCAAAATCATACACCACATCAGGGTAGAACTGCATTTACATGTGTGTGTATATATGGGGTGCTCGTTTGTAGTAAGTGAAGGAGAATTCCTGGCTTTAGTAGCTTAGAGGTAGAAGATTAAATGAAGTAGTAACTAGTAACAGTGTAGGAAAATTATGAAAAATAAAATCAATGAGACATGCATTGTCTTCCAGCAGAATTGACTGATGTGTAAAGAAAACTTTGGCAGAGCAACCAAGGTTTTCTTCGAGTCTGAGGAATTTCATAAACTGTTTACTATGGTTTATTAAGAGTTTACCTTAAAAAAAAAAAGTTTTATTTTTTTTTTAAGGAAAACATAAATGGATCTGGTTTTAAAGATCTGAAAACAGTGGATTCAAAATTACTGTGATAAAATTAATCTCATTACACATTTAAAAAATAAAAGCCAATTTCTTCTCTTTGTAATGCGTGTTTAATTCTCTCAGTGTAAATTGTTGAAAAATTTCATTCCTGAAGGTGATGATAATGTTGACCTGGCAGGCCAGCTAATTCGTTTTAAATGATTGCAGTTTAATGTTTGTGTTTTGGACTCTCTGTTTTCAATTTGTTAGCATTTACGTGATCTCATCAAGACACGTTTTTTCACATGTTCCATTGTCCACAACACCAATTAGAGTTAGAATTGCATCCATTGCTCACTTGTTACTAGGAATAAACCCGTATTTTTACAACATACCACTCCGAAAAAGGATGTATATAATATTAGATAATACAATCATAGTTTGCAGTCTTCATGCATGTTAGACGTCAAAAGTGAAAATCACAAGTGCATTTTGAGAAGATGAAACTGTTTTCCAAATGTTGCAACTAAGAAAAGTATGGGCTAAGGGTGGAGTTGACTCTGTGATTTGGCCATTCACACAGTGACACACTTCACTCCTGTGTCTGAAGGAATTTACTCTTTCCATGAACTATGTCTGTGTTGTTTTGGAGAACAATGCAGTGATAAGATTTCCTTTGCCACCTCTGCCAGTTGTTTCAAAAGGAAAAAAACAAATATCCCTTTAATCACTCTCTTGTCATCAAATCAGTTACTTTAGGACTCCAGGACACACAGCGGTTCCACCACTTCAAAGAAATCTGTAAAATTGCCCCTTCTCAACTTTTTCTAAACCAGTGCAAGTTCATCTTGCTCGTATCACTTCAGCTTTTAGTATTCTCCCATTGGTTCTGTAATTCCTTAACGGAGCTGAGTTAATTTAAGAGTATCCATACATAAAACAGCCCTGGAGACTGGCCAGACAGCTGTTTGAAACAGCTGTACAAGTCTGAGAAGTTCCTGTCCAGGGGTTTTCATTATCAGCCTCAGCTGTGATGCCAGAATTAATTTTGTTAGTGCTCCAGCTGCTCTTTCTTCTGCTATTATTATTCTGCTGTTTATTAGTGTCATTAAACCCTATGTCATCGCAAAGTTAGCAAGGTTACTTTACACTGCTTTTACCAGTCATCGAGTCTAACCCAGCTGACTTTGCCCCAAAGAGGGTTGTGAGCACTCATACAATATCGAAGAGCGTAACACAACTACCTTTAAATCTTGTCTTTCTACCTGTTTAGTTTAACTGAATTAATTAGTTCAGTTAGTTAATTCAATTAATCCCCTTTTATTAAAGCATTGAGCTCTTCACATCAAGCAGACAAAGCATTTATTGTTAGTAAAAACTCAGATGTCACAAATAAATCGTTAGGATTCATGATCAAAAGAAAAAGAAGACTTTAAAGTAGGTAGGCCAATTTATTACAAAGTTAGCTACATGAAGAATAACAATGAAGTATCTCTTACATTTGTACGTGGCTCTAACCCTGTTTATGAGATGCTGTAAGCAGTGTTGGACCTAACTGTAGGGGATGAATGGTGAGCTGCCAAATAGCTTATAGGAAATGCTGACTGGAGCAGTAATGTGATTCCATTGACACTACTAGAAAGATCAGCGTACCCTCTGTGGAAATACCAGCCAAAGAGTTAGTGCGTGCAAACTAACGGAGAGATTCAGCTTTGTTGTGGCTTTCAGCACAATGCTCTGTGTACCTTATCCCAAGGGTATGCTTTAGGCAAAGAGGTAGATTTATGAGAGTGGGTTTCTATAATCTTGACCAGTGCGATACTTACAAAGGCTATTTAGAAGTTAGAAATGTAAACTGGTTGTAATTAACAAACCCAAAGGCATTCTTAATTTATTTCTCTGGCTTCAGAAAGTGTGTTAAAACATGTTCATTATTATTGAAACAAATAATGAAGTTCCAGTTTTCATTAGAACATAACCAGAACAAAACGCTTTTGAAGTTTTTTTCAAGTAGGAATCAAAAGTCTGATTTTTAAGGGGCAGCTAAAGTGATCCAGCAACTTCCCCATTCAAAAGGCAGCCCTGTGCGCCCTTGGCCAAGGCTTCTGCCTTCCTTTCCTTTTCTTGGCACTAGCGATCATGGCTTCACGGTCAGTGGGTTCAGCTGGCTGCCCTGACAAAGAACTGCTCTTCGCTTCTGTTCTGCTGCCCCTTGGGTTAGGTCTCTGCTAGATCAGCCTGATAAACTGGCTTGCCCAGTAATGACACAATCCTCACGTCTGATATAAGGGAAATGGTGCAACAGTAGCAGAGGGAAGGAAAACCGCCCATTTGTGATGGGCGCTCGCTTTTAGATCAGCTAATCTGTCCCACGCCTGCTGTGTCATGTGAAACCATACCCTGCAAGGCATGTCTGCTTGGTGCGGTAGCCCAGGGTGTCATGTAGCCTCATATCAACCACTGATTCTCCCCTCACTTCACAGCATGTTTAAAGGGTCTTTTTTTTTTTTTATTTGTTTGCAATTCTTTATTCTTCTTTCACTATCTTTTGTACTATTAATTACTAGTTTTGAAAAGTGTTCCAGGATATAAAGTGTGAAAAACTTTGCATGAAATTTACTTTAAACTAATAGCATCTTGCAGGAGTGTCTACCTCTTTTAATGCATATACCTGCTAAATTTCTTTTTAAGCGCAAAGAAAAAGGTATGTTTTGGCATTTACCTAAGATCATAAAGCTAGAGCATTCTTAGCTGACATTTTGTTTGCTGTACTGCCTCACGGCTGTAACATTACATTCCACAAAAAGATCTGCATTTAAGCTGTGGTAGTCCTTACTCTTAATGGTTTCTACTTTCAGACTGAAAATGTAGAGAGAAGGTGCAGAAATGTAGCACTCGAGGCTCAGTTTAGTGGCTCCCAGCTTTAGACTTGTAGGGAGAAAAAGAATTCTCCTGAATGTAGCACAGCCAATGGGATAAATTTGTTTCAGAATATTTTACAGAATTAAAAAAAAATCTTACCTGCTCCAGAAAGTACAGCTAATAAAACCCCAGCCTCCAGAGGATGTGAGTGAATAGCAGAAGAGCTGGGGATTTCTTTTTCCTTTGGAAAAAAGCGACCGGGTTAGTTTGATTTGTGCCTCCATGTGGTGGACAAAGCCCATCTAGTCGTGGTCCGAGCCGTGTATTAGGCAGATGCAGTTCTGATGAGACATCACTGGAAATTAAAAAGTGTCTGTAATACAATGAAGGGAATTTGAAAATATGTGAACTTTTTAAGGAAAGTACCTAAGCCTTCATTCATCGCTTACATGAACAAACCACTCTAGTGACACTGTTACAAAGGTGGTTTCTCTGCTGGTGTGCTGCTGGAAAGATTGCTGGTTCTGCGTACGCTGTCTGGTACTCCCAGCTATTTTATTTCCTAAAGGCTTTCTTCTCTCTTCACCTGCATAACGTTTGTCAAATGTTATGTTTAAAAGCATTGTTCTTAGGAAAATAGTAAAGGAAATAAATATTCTGGGGTTTATGGCAAAAACAATTGTGACCCTATTAGCTAGCAGTTCTTACAAATCATCCATAGCCTTGGCTTTGCAAGGTACTTCTGTAACAGTGAATGTACACAGCGGGTGGAAAATCTAGTTAAATCACACTGAGACAGACAGTAATCTTCACAGCAGGTGGGGGCGTTCGTTCCCAGATACTGGAGGGAATATTCCATTACATTCCACTTGATTTTCAAGCTGTATTTCTGCTTTGGCAGTGGAAGTTATTACCTGTACTGAGAGATTTTAAGAATGCTTATTTCATAGAAGCTGCAGCCAGCTGAAGAACTCAGAATGTAGGTGTTCTGTCACTGGAAATTCCTAGAAAATATGAATGAGATTGCAGATAAAGGGGAGGACAGGCTGCATATTTTAGGAGCACTGGAGCAGGAACAGATGCACACTGTCAAGAAGCAGGGAAGTGCAGTCAGTCACTCCTTGTACAGCTGTGCTGTGTCTCCACCTGGATTATGAGGAAGGATTCGAAAGCCGACTGTACTTACCAAGACCAGGGAAGGTCTAGCCTGCATGCTTTTGAAGGATGGCTGTATCTAATGGTATAAAAGGAAATAATCGTTACCATATCAAAGCAGAATGAATTGAGGAAGGGAAAAATCTTAAATCCAGCACCCAGAAAAAAATGGCTGTGCTGTGAAACTTGTTGGAATGTATTCCGTAAACAAACATCTGAGTCTAGTCATGTGCTCTATGGATCCTTATTGCTGGGGCCGTAAGTGAGGTTACAGTCACATGCGTGTTTGCAGGACTGAGTAATTTCCCAAGCAAAATCTTGAAAAGGGGATCTAAATAAATGGGACATCTGACACTAGGCTTAAAAAAAATATTTAAAATGTACTGTAGGTGATAATGCCGGATTAGAAAAAGACATAGTCTGAATAGCTAATGGATTTCTTCAAGACTGCACCTCTGGGCTTTATTTAGGAAAATTCATCCCAGTGAACTGTCAGGAATTTATCCGTTTTATGTGAGACACACCCCCCCCCTTTCACCAAGGGTGTTTGAAATGTAATCATGTTTTAGGAAGATTTTAAACAAAATAATTTGTTTCTAATTTCATCTGCTTTCCTTTTACTGTAGCTGTAATTCTTCAATTAAGCTCATTATGGATCTTCTCTAAGTGGGAACCTGCCCATACTCCATGCTCTTAACTTTTAATATATCTGTAATATTATATAATGTATATAAATATATACACATACATGTTAAGAGCTGACGTTGCAGGTATTTCCTCAAATTATTTTGTTTCAAACTGAGACATATAAACAGATTTAAAATGGAAGGCTACTTCCTATCAGTAGGATAGTGCAATTAAAAGACTTTGACTCTGCTTTTTTTTTTTCAACATTACTTGTATTTACAGGTCTCGGGTTTGTTGTTTCTGAAAACAGAAGTGCTCCAAACAAAATAGTTTAAAATGGGTTCATATACATGACTGCTTTTGATTTAAAAGCACATGTATAAGGTTTCAGATACAGAAGACCTAAAAATTTGGTTGTTTTTTTTTTTATTTAAAAAAAAGGAAAATCTAAGAACAAAGCAGTGCCGATAGCTGAGTATGTGGTGGTTTTCATCAAGCCTAATTCGAGATGCTTGAGATGTTTCTGAAAGTTTAATCTTGGCACTAACAGCTGAGAATGTAGTGATAAAAGTCATAAGACTCATGATGCAGATTCTGCTTTATTGGTCCACACCCCAGACTCAGACGTCTTTGAAAAGTTTGAAAGATTACAGTAATATTTAATTTCTGAAACTACGTTGGGAATGTTAGGGAAAAAAAAGGAAAGATGATCATTTAGATAAGCCACAAAATATGTGATCTTCTGAACTGTGCTTAGACAAGCACAGCAGTGTATCTGCTAGCACACGTCTGGACTAATCCTCTGGTTCCAAAGCTTATTTTTACCCATCACTCTGCAGTTGTTAATGATTTGTAATGGGAACAAAGACAATCGCAATTTGGCGATTTTTCTGTGATTATATAAACATACATTTTGTTTGTTTTTCTGTTTTAAAGGAGAGGAGAAATTCTTCATGGGTTTTGCAGGGTTTTTTTCTTCTAACCTTTTTCAAGACAATACTGAAAAAAATGAGAGCATTTTCATTGAAAATTCTGTTGGTGTTTTTAGTCATTTAGATATGCAAACCCAAAATTTCTATTTATAACTCTGAGATGCGTGAAAAGCCTGGAGAAAAGGCTGTCACCAGTTAAAACGTAAAACTTCCAAACAGTCCTGCAGCAAAACCAGTCTTGAGAATCTCAGTTAAAAAAAAGTAAGAGGGAAGGGGAGAATGTAGGAAATGGAAGACCACGAACTGTTAGTGGAGTCTTAAAATATGATTTAGGGATTAGCAAAGCAGTGGGCAACAGCTTGCAGAACATAGAAGCTACTTGCCCCAGACCTCCCTTTAAACCCAGGCAGTGGTATCAGTCGTTTGGATGTCTTTTTGGATATAACTGTCTTTTTTTGATCATGTGTTTTAGTCTGTGTGAGAGTTTAAATTTGGTGATTTTACAGAACCCATCATATTCTGCAAGCAGGAACCATGTCAGAAATAAGAACGGCTAATGGGTGTACATGAAGCTGCTCAGCAAATCTGGCATTCCAATTTTCTGCTCATGATGGCTTCTGCCTATAAATCTCAAAATGCTCTTTGCTAGGGATCTGCCACTCTGAAATAATTTCTTTCCATTTCTGGTCGTTTTTTTTCTATTTTCACCATTCTCGGTTTTTGTCTTCACCGTTTACAAGATAAAAACCTGCATTTATCAGATGCACTGAAGATGCGCTGGTTGCCTTCATTGTGGATTTTTCTCAGGCCCTAAACTTCCCTAGACAGTTGTGCTTCTGTGGGAGTCTCTCCATGGATCTCGGGTCACTGAATGATTTGGAGGACACTTGGGTAATCAGTAGCATTCCAAACTCCAGCGTATCTAACTCTGTGTAGTTTGTTCTCTCCTAAACTCAGCTGTTGATCAAGCTAGTCTAATGCTTGTATCTTCCGGTATTTCTTTGCTCTGTGTACACCTTAGATTATGAAAATGCCATCCAGATACATCCCAATGAATTCGTGGTCTTTCTGTCAGAACATGAGGAAAGCATGGTGCATTGCGTAAAATTCTGCTAGAGATCTCTCAGCCCTTACTCCGCTGATGGATGTTGGGGCTGGGTGTCTCCTGTACGTCAGTTCTTGCCTCCCTAATCTGATCCTAAATTAATTTTAAAATGCCCTTAAATTGTTTGTTCTCTAAAGTCATGGAGGCAAGACTAAACATTTCACAAACTCTGCTGTTGATGTGGAGAATTTGTCCTGTCACTTTTACCTATCTGTTTTGCAGAAGCCTCTTCTGATGAGTGATCCTCTGACAGTTCCGTTTCAGATTCATGAGTAGCGGGCATGTCTATGGGCATAATTTCCAGTTTATTATTCGTTTGTTTGTTTAATAGATCTCTTTTCAATACATCATTTACCTATCACTAGTGACTGGAGATTTCCTGAAGTGAAAGGTTTCACTAATAATTGTGCACATGGAATTCCAGTTGTAAGAGGCTAAAATTATACACACTTTTTAAAGAACTGTCTCTTTAAAAGTCAGGTCTTATTTCAGAAAGATTGCTGGTGGCTCCAATTTCGCTCAGACTTCTTTGGCATGTCATTGGGAGGCTAGGGTGAAACTTCTTTCTATATATATTTTTTCCTCTAAGCCCCTGCTAATAAGTTATTCCAATAGATTTTCTTTAATGGATTTTCATCTTCTTACGGTCTGAGTCTATGGTATTTTTCATTACTGTTTTCAGCTGTTTAAATTACTAAATGTAATTCTCAGTTCTTATGATTTAAACAAAATCGTGTGGGTGTATAAACCTTTCAGAAGCTACTGCCACAATCCAGTTGTATTGTACAGTAGCGTATAAAGTAGGTCATAGTTTGTTCACTGTTGTGCTGGACCAGCCAAGTCTCAAGCCAGAACATCAGTCCTGTGCATTGAGGGAAAATTGTGTCTATTATCCACAATAGATGGTAAAGATGTTTGAACTTGATGCATGTGTAAATAGGATGAAGGCCAGTCCTCAGGTGTGCCATCACAGTTTTGCAGGTTTTTGAGTAGTCCATTCCCCGGAGCTAACTGAAGCGGTAAATCCAAACACATTCGAAGCCAGCACTTCCTTTAGCCCGCATCTGCGCCTCAGCATTGCAACGCAGCTGTGGCCAAGGAGCTGCCTTCCCCAGGCATGTGGCAGATAAATAGGTGACTTCATTGCAGAAGGAGTAGCCAGTCAGAGATACCGGTTGTGCTAACGTCTTCAGAGCAACCCCCACCTCACTGCCGCGGAAATTCATCACAGTCTCCACTAGTGCTTATTGTTGCAGTGATGGTTACGGTGTCCTGTGATTTAGAACATGCGACTAAAGCAGTTTCATTGGGTTCTGACTGTATTAAAAAAAGGAGTGAAGAGACTGAAACATAGTGCTAACAAATTCAACTGTCCTGACGTGACCTATATAGATAGAAACTGTAATACTGGAAATAAGCAAGAGGTGAATTTTTTATTTTTAACTTACACTCTTATAGCACTTAAGGGCCTTGGTGCTCTATGCTCTCTTGGAGTAGGACTTACTACAGGAGCTGATGTTTTAATACTCTATGAAGTACCACGATCATGCTGCCAATGATCATGATTGTGTCACTTCTATTTAAATCTTATGTTGCACCTCCTTAAATTGCTGATTATTCATTCTCTGTTGATAATTTTCACACATTCTGTTACACAAACATCTTGGGAATTAAGGTGTTTGTAATTTTCCTGGGAGCTGAATCCAGCCTCCAGTGAGAATGGTTTTCTTGGCACTGCTCTGAGACTGGCAACAGCTCACAGTTAGTGAGCTCGCAGCTCACTGCGTAACTGGCATCCTCAGGCAGTTTGTTCTGCCTGGTTATGTCCATACGCCTTTCCCCAGCGTGCAGGAAATCTCTGTAAAGAAAAAGAGATGGCTTCCACGCAGTGGAATCACAGTTCTGCAATGGCAGGAATCTGCCAGCAGAACTGCACCCGGTGACTAAGGACACAGAAGGATAAAACGGGAACTGTGCTGCTGAAGTTCAACTTCTATTGTTTTTTAAAAATGCAACTGAAAATAGAAATGGGTCTTTCTCTTGCTCTGTCGAACAAATGAAAAGACACCTAAGACTGTAGTGGTTAAAATTCAGCGTATGAATGGCAGGGTTGTGAGCTGGTTATGCATATTGACACTTACTCTGCTTTTAGATATGTGTTGTCTGGAAGAAATGGGCTGGATTATCAGCTAGTGGATGTTGTTCTAAACTTCATGGGAGTTACACCACCATAAAAATAAACACCTTCTGCAGGCATTTCAAAATATTTTATGCAATTTGGTTCAGTTTGAGGGGTCACAGCCTGAAAAATACATTTTTCCTATGGAAGTTTCTAGAGAAAAGTCTTGGCCAGGCAGCGTCTTTCTCTGTCTTTCTAGTTTATCTGAATCCTGAGGACATCTTACTTTTCTATCTGCATAGGAAGAAAGTAGATGTCGAAAACTATTTAAATAACCTCCTGAAATCCAGATTCATGCTGACAACCTGTGCTTCCTGGTTAGCGTGATGAGATTTGGAATTGTTATGCTTCAGTAACACAGGTTATGATAAGACATGGAAGTTCCTGACTAAAAGCACTGCTAGCAGCTACCTAAAACACCTGCTCTTTTTAATATGAAACAGTGTGTGTGAGCCCTGGGGTTTTTGAACTTGTTGCAATTTTAATGAAATATTTGCAAAGGCCAGCCTCATCACATCAAGGAATATTAGATGCTATCTTTGGTATCAATACAAGGTGGGGGGTGAAGGGATTGAGAGCAGCCTTGCAGAGACGGACTTGGGGGTACTGGTGGATGAAAAGCTGGACATAAGCTGGCAATGTTCGTTCACAGCCCGGAAAGCCAACTATATCTTGGGCTGCATCAAAAGCAGTGTGGCCAGCAGATCGAGGGAGGTGATCCTGCCCCTCTACTCTGCCCCGGTGAGACCCCACCTGCAGTGCTGTGTCCAGCTCTAGAGCCCTCAGCACAGGAAAGACATGGACCTATTGGAGAGGGTCCAGAGGAGAGCCACGAAAATGATCAGAGGGATGAAGTGCCTCTGCCTTGAGGACAGGCTCAGAGAGTTGGGATTGTTCACCCTGCAGAAGAGAGGGCTC
>NW_010401592.1:36900-56040 GCF_000710305.1 Buceros rhinoceros silvestris
GTTTTTTCAACAGGAGCTGTTGTGACAGGACAAGGGGTGATGGTTTTAAACTAAAAGAGTGGAGCTTTAGACTAGATTTAAAGAAGACATTTTTTTATGCTGAGAGTGGTGAGACCCTGGCCCATGTTGCCCAGAGAGGTGGTAGATGCCCCATCCCTGGGAACATTCAAGGCCAGGCTGGATGGGGCTCTGGGCAACCTCCTCTAGTTGAAGATGCCCCTGCTCACTGCAGGGGACTGGACTGGATGATGACCTGTGAAGGTCCCTTCCAACCCAAAGCATTCTGTGATTCTATGATAAAGTTCAGAGCAACAGTTAGTAGTATTTTGTATGTGGGACGTTCATAGTCACAGGGGCTATTTAATTCACGCTGATTTTTGTCCTTACCAGCTGTACAACCAAAAACCCTACAGTCCAGAAGCGTCTTGTGCCAGCAAGGCACTGGGCACACACTGCCTTGACCATTGTAGGACAGCGCGTGTATCCTGCCGCTGCAGTCGTGTTGTGGGTTTTGAAGGTTCTGTCTGCATTTCCCATGGTCACACATCACTTTTCCTGTATGTTTCCTGGGAGCTGAGATCTTTCAGGTTGGTTGCACATTGAGCACCTTAAATTAGCACATGGGCATGTTGCAGCCCAGTATTCCAGGTACATACCAGGAGGGTTTGGTTTGCTGGTTTTCAGACGCAGTCCTTGGAAGGGTAACTAAGGTCTCCTGAAACTGCATGTGCAGAGAGGAATTCTGGGGCTTATGTGGCCGCCTTTGCCTCTAGCGTAACTTTTATATATAAATCTCCCAACAAACTCGCTTGATGTGAAAGGTGTGCAGATGCATCTTCTGAAGTGTAGGGATCAGAAAAACAGATTTTTATCTTTATAAGTTAAAAGGCAGTTTGTAAAGTATTAAAATATTAAGAAGGGGATATGACAGCTGAAATCACAGAAGTGGACTGAGGAACCAGACTGTTGTATCAGCAAAAGAAAAACATTAGGTTAATCTGTATTACAGCACTCTGAAAGAATACAGAGCTTTGAAAACAGCTTTCACCAGGGGGTGGGACATTTTACTTTTATGTAGAGCTTTTGTTCATTTAGAATTGTTTACTCCAGAAAGCAACCCTTTGCTTTTTGTTTGACTGATTTTTCCCATTTGGCAGACCCTTTGCAATCACATGGATAACATTCTTCTTTCCACTGAGACATAGAAAAACTATTCTTTATTGACCTTGCTTGTTGTCCTAAATGACAAAAATATATTTATGTGCTAGGTGAACTGTATGACTTCATTGCTGACTTCTAATTGAAAATTCTTCAAAGCAAAACCCTCAAAGAGCTGCTTTTTTTTTTTTTTTTTAACAATCCAGTAACTTCTTACCAGCAAACAACTGCCCTCAGCTCCACAGGCACAACTCCCACAGATGGCACTGGGAACTGTGTAGCAAAAAAAAATGCCATGCATAGGAGAAATAGGTCTTCTGGGTTGGGTGGGGGATTTTTATTTAGTTATTGAACAGCAGAGTATTTGCTGTGGAAGCATGGATGTTTACTTCTTTTATTTCTGTGGATGTTTTGGAAAGTATTTAATGTTTTATTTTGTATGGTTGTAGTGGGAAGCAAATTGGAAGACTCAGAAGAACACATACAAAATCATTCAACATCTCAATCTTGGTTTTCTCACCAGTTTCACAAAAGACATGGACTAAACTTTGCAGTACTGATTTAGAAACACTCTTAGCATTACAGTTTTACACGTGGGGTGTTGTAAACCAAGGGGAAATTATGTAAAGACCCAGCATGCCAAGACAAAATTCAGTCCTAGTTCAAATGAGCACAATTCTGTTAAAACAGATGGAATTGTGCACATTTAGCCAAAAAATTTGAGTCAGTGTTTATCTTGTGTTCCCGAATGCTCACATGCAAGCTTCTCTGACAGGGACAAAACTCTGGATGAAATAAATGGGCTAAAACCCACATGCAGGCAAGCGTTAAAGCTAAGGCAAAAATCTTCATTTAGTATAGGCTGGAGCAGCTTCACTGCCTTCTGCAGAGTTGTGACCATTTACACAAATCCAGCCTCTCTTCATAATGGTCTAATGTTCCGAAACACTGTGCCTCTGCAATTCCAGCTGAAGGTAACGAGAGCTAGGGTTGCTCTGCATTTCTGCAGGGGAAAAAAGTCAAAGGCCCTTTTGTTGTCACTTAGCACATGTGCTGAGGAAGTGCAAAACCAAGATCACAGTGATGGCATTTTCAGCGATCTTGTGTATGTGTACTTACTTACATAAGGTGCGAGCAGAATAACAATCAGAGTGGGCCCCCTACTAAGGAGCCCTCAGTATTTTTAATTCAGTCTTGTCAGAGTCCTAGTTAGGTCTTTATTATTTCACAATTAGAGAAAATATTTGCAGTTCTACTACTACATTCCATACAAGTCAAACAAAGGTCTACTTGTTTTCAGTGAAAGCATGGTAAAACAGAGATATCATCTAGCTCTTGCTGTGGTTCAACGAGATTTCTTCCATCACTTACACAGACTTTGTCTTCACTGTTACACCAGTACCCACCCCTCATTTTTTTCCTGGTTTGTGATGCATCAGATCAGGAAGATTGAACCATTTGAAGGAAAAACCCTCAACCTGCATTATTCAACCGCAGCTGTATGATTCTATCCCCTCCTTTTCACATGCATTAGCAATTCAGACAGTACAGGAAACTGCTGAGCCAGCTGGGAAAAAAAATATCACTAGTAGCGTTAAGAGTTTGGCTGCTCAGCTCCTTGACTGGCTCACCATGGGATTGGTAGGTGCCAGAGCTAAGGGTACATGTGGGAGTGTGGCCAAAGGTGGAGGAAGGTAGCCCTAGCCTCTAGGAGCCAGTTTCCTTGAGTTTAACTTAGCTTATCTTGCAGAATTGCACCCATGGTATCACCACAGGACAGTGCTGACTGTAGCACCACTAGCGTATTGCAGTGGAAAAATTTTAACACCAAGTTAACACAAACATTGTAAGTAAATAGTAAAGCCTTTATTCTCGTTAAGAACAGCATTTTGAAAATAAAACATTTGCCCATGCTTTACAACCTTTGTAGTTTTGTATACTTATGTACAGTCATCATGGTACACATTGATTGTCTTGAAAATCCTTTAAAGATGTTCTTATAAGATACCAGTATGCAACAGTCAGCGGAAAAAAGGGTACGTTATAAAACACACATTAATACATTTAATAAATATATATTATCTATCAAAAATGAGCCTTAGCTCTTATCAATTAATAAAAAGCACCTGCTTTGTAATCCTGTCAGTTGGTAGAATAATCCAATTGTTTTATTATAAAAGCTACAATGCTCCCTTTTGCATGGCCTTTGGTTAGACTCAAGGCATCAAGCTCAAACAAAGCCCACCAAGATGTCTGTTCAGACTAAAATCAGCCCGTCTAGTTCTATAGTATTTCACGTAGCTTGTTTATAGAAACAACTATATTAAGAGTGTTCTTCTGAAGACAGCACGTGTTTTCTGGCAAGTGTCAAACACTCTCATCTCATCTGAAAGCAGGACAGGATCTGTAAAGTATGGCTTTGAACTTTTTTCCAGCCATTCATCAAAAGCCAGTTATTATAAATCTTGCTTCAGTGATAGTGTTTTCAGATGCTCTAAGATTTCATTTTTCTGCATGGAAACACCAGGAGCACATAACCATCAAGGGACAACATGGTAGCTTTTATAGCATAAAAGCTAATTATAATTAACTGAACTGCAAAAGGCTTGTGCTTACTTACTTTTTAAGTTGTTCACAGATGCTCTACATTCTAGATAACTTTCATAAAAGGCAAAAGTAAACAATCTGTTTACTGTAACAAAAATATAAGTTAACATAAAGGTGCCTTTCTTCAATCACCATTTTATTTGGGGCATTTTACATCACAGACTAGTGACTTACAAAAAAAAAAAAAAAGTTGCTCATTACTAATTGTGTAAAGTTGGAAAATAAAGACCCTCCTAATCTATTGCCACACCTTCACCACCACAAATGAAACCCAATCCTGCTAGTTTTTAGTTTTGTGAGTAGCCCACATGACTAACCCAATGAGACTAGTCACGTGAGTAGCAGTATGTAGGATCTGGCCATGTCTTTGCATAAGGCCTCAAATTCCAAACACCTTCACCAGGAGCAGGATTGGGAACTCTATTTATCAACTCAGTCACGTCTAGAAAAAGAAAAGAAAGTTTATTGAGATAACTATTATCTTGTACAGATTTTGTCCAAGGTCTGTAAAATGTGTATTGTAATTCGTAAGTCTTGGTTGTAGCATGATAAACTTAAAAAGAAAGCTGTCCTACCATTTATGCCATGGTCATCTTATATGTTTTACAACAGAGTTTTATGAGGGGGTTTTATAATTGTTTTTTAAAAGCAAAACTCTGCAGGCAAGTGATGGTAACAGGTTTTTTGGTGTTCCAAATGATGTATCTTCTGGGTAACTTCCATTATCTTAGGTACTGTCTTATTTGATCAAAGTGTTGCTTAAAACAAGCAAAATGTATTTCTAAGTAAGTCGCTGGATAGCATGCAATATCCACCCCTACCCTACTAAGGTTACTAAGGCCATCTAGTTACTTACGAAATAAAATAAGCAATCCCTAAACCAAGCACATGCTTCCTTTGCCTCGAGGAGGGAAGGGCAGGGGGGAGTTAACATGCTCCTTTATCATGCATGACAGAAAAACATTGCTTCTGGGAGAGAAGGGCTTTGAAATAAAACCCCATAAGATGATCATGGCAAGAATGGCAATATATATTTTTCCATATATATATACAGGTATATATCTGTGTGCAACACTTAGGGACTGGCCTGGCAGCCTCTGTACCTGTAGGCAGACCTACTGGAGTCGGTGGCACTACTCGTGGGAGTACAAGTCTGCAGGACTAGGTTCCTAATTCAGTAGAAATGGAGGTACATGAAGAACCAGGAAGACTCTTGAAAAATAAAAAGCTTGTCTTTCTTTTGCAATATACAGCAAGTAACTTCTTTCTGTGAAGCTACTAAGCTATTCAGTTATTTGTACATTATATTTTTTTTAGTTTGAAAATATATCTTTTTATTACAGCGTATGCAAAGTTTAATTGTTATACGTTTCCTATGCCCTCAAGTAAAAACAATTAGCTTTTAGTACTGAGGAAAACTAAGATTAACGTTGGCCAAACAGTGAGGATACAATGTTTTCAATGTCCGATATGTATTAAATGTTAAATAAAGGAATGATTGCTTAAACAGAATGAAAAATCATGGCACAAACAATGGGCAATGGGAACCTTTTAAATAACCTGGAGAAAACAAAGATAAAAAGCTTTGAGAAACTCTGCCGTAGATCAACTCAAAAAAGTGGAGGGAAGGTGTAGAGAAGAAACCACCTTAAAAAACCAAAAACAACAACAAACCACCTCCAGCAGGGAGATTCTACTAGCTAGGCACTAGAATGCACATCCACGTTTAAATGCACAAACGACTGCAGTCAAGGGGACTACTCATATGAACAGGGATTAGAAAGGGAGGTCTTGACCTTCTCTGCTGCTGAGGGTCTCCTGAAGGGTGGTCAGTACTTCTCAGCTGCCACCGCTCTCCTGCTCGCTGAGACAGCCCAGCAGAACAGGCTGTCTCGGGCACTACTGCGGGCTGCCTTTAATCCACCACCACCACGGACGCCTTCCGGCAAACTCGGGTCACGTTCTCTCCCCAGCTAAGTCTTTGCAAAAGTATACTCCTCCAACATTTCACTTCACGGCTGCGTCTGCAGGAGACAGGAGAGCACGCAGCTCTGTGCTCACGCCCAGGGTTGAGGGTGGAATAACAGGGAATCAATCCCACGAGGCTGAGGAGAGCTGCCTCTGTGCTGGACCTACTCTTTTTCTCTCTGCCTCAAGAAGCTCTGTAACTCGCATGAAACATGCACAGATCTGTCACCCCTCCAGAGCTGCACTTCCTTCACCAGCGTTTTGAAGAGAAGAGAATCAGCCTACAGTCTCCTGGTAATTTAGGTGCCACGGGGTGGCTTGACCTCACACCCTGCTACGTGACTGTAGAGTACAGCTAGATAATGAAGCAAACAAGGTACTTCTCATGACATTTGAAATGAAGGGAAGAGGAGCAAAATGGAAAGAAATCCTGCATGTTTTCACACTGCACTGGCAATCTCTTGTGACAACATTAAGTTTAGGTGAGAGGAGGGTATTTTGCAAGCAACTGGCAACCAACAAAAACAGGCTGGCCTCGCACACTAGGTACAGACAAGAGAATATCTTACATTTCAGGATACAATATCCCTCTCTTCCAATTTAAGGTGTGCCTACTGCCATTTTAAATTAGATTTAGCTTCAATTTTACAATTTTTTTTTTCAATTATCAGTTCAGTGGTGTTCACATTTAGACAAAATCCTCTATAGGATTTCAAAAGCTCCTGGATGTTCTGTTGCTTTGTTCTGGTACTGTTATGGATTCCTCCCTCAAAGACACACTGCCAGGGAACAACATCTGCAACAAGGATGCTTACTCTCTACAGCCTACAGCCTTTCACCAGAGGTGTCGTCCAGTGTAACTTGGCGGAGCAGTTGGTATCTGCAAATAAGGATAATAAACCCGTAACTGAGAGATCTGTCTGTTCAAAAATCAGTGTTATCATGTACATGACAGCTTTCCAGACAGCGGTTCCAGAGTCAAGGGATACAAAGCAACTCCTCTTCCACCCACACAGTACATAACTATATGCACACATTAATCTCTTTTTACTGTCTGATGTTCTCCGTTAAGCTTTGTATCCATCTCAAAACAAAACAAAGCAAAACAAACAAACAAACAAAACCCAGAACAAATTCTCTGGCTTCACACCCTTAAACTGCCTGTTCCCTGAGCTGCACAGTCGGGTTTCAGAAAACACAGGCATAGATGAATCCAGAGATCAGATGGGTGCTCTTCGTTACTGACAGCAAAGCACAAGCCTTTTCATTTTATTCAGGTTGGTGTGTTTCCCACCGCCTCACCCGCACAGGAGAATCCTTATGTCTAGTCCCTCTTGTTCTCTAAAATCAGCCAAAACCTTACTTATTTAAAAACAAAAAGAGACCTGCAATCAGTTCTCATTATTTGGCTTTAAATGTAGAGGTTGAGTTATGGAATCAGCTCATGATTCAAAATAAAGAAAACCCAACTCATATGAGTATAAACTGGCTCATGGGTAGATTTTTAAGAAGCATGTAGGTATGCATGAAAAATATGGGGATGAAAATTCTTCTTTTTCCATAGTGTGCCTGCTATATGAAATGTCTTCAAGTGCAAATTACATCATGGAATTACACATTAGAAAGTGTTTGCCATCAGATCACTAAGCCATTCTTCCAACAACCAGGCTGCAAAAAACCAGGTCTATCAAAGAATGGCATGCCAAACCACTGTCTAAGAAAGAAAAATCAATGCCATTAACATTAAAATATTCTCTATTCCTCTCTTCTGAATCCCTTTCCCAGAGATGTACGCATCTGTGACTTACAAAGGATCACACACATTGGACAAGAAAATGGGAGATACGTGAGAGACCACCACTGTCTGCAACAACAATTCTTACTTAAAGTACTGTACTGGCCTGTAAGCATTTATGCGACTCACATCATCTTGAAAAAAAACAAGTTATAAATTGTGTCACTTAATAGTTAGTTAAATATCTTAACACAAATTTAATTTGAAAGGGCCACTGAACATGTCGTCTCAACAGAGAACTTGGTTCACTCAAGCTACACCGCAAAATGTCAATGGCCAAGTAAAGAAATGCAAAATACTTTGTATGTTCTAGAGGAAAGGGAAGCGGTACATGCGTATTTGCTGCCTGAATTTTCATTTATAGCTTTCCCCCCTGCTGCGACTAAGCTAAAAGCAGTTTTTTCCGTTAGCAGTGGTTGTCTATATCAGTGCACATCAAAGATTTCTTAAATCATCACATTTTGATACTTACAGTCCCACCATTTAGCACAACTGCCATCTCAGTTGGCTGATAAACATTGCTTCTAAAAGGAGCACTAGGTCGGCTTCCCAAACTGCCGTTTCGAAATCCTGCCGTTCTTAGCGCTGCGTTTAGAAAAGAGAGATCGTTCTTAGGAACACCATTCATGCTGCCCTTCTCCTTTGAAATCATAAAAGTATCTTGCCTCCAGTTTCGTTACTGGGAACTCTGCCACTCATTTTAATGCTGCCACACCAGTTTTCACATTGCCTTTGAACAGAACGGTTTCTTACATAGTCGGGAGTGGATCTCAGAAGAGTCAGTTTTACATAGAATTAACTGGTTGCTGCGGAATGGGAAAAAAATTAGTGGAACCAAATTTTTGAAGTTTGCTTAATCTCATTTCAGTAGGAGCTGCCGAACCTTTGATGTACCTTGCACAATGTATTTGGCGAAGGGCTTTCTGTGTTCATCTGGATACTGTGGGGTTAAGTAAAATGACCTTACATTTTGCTTTCTATCAAATTCAGAGGACAGGGATCCAAAACGTTGCTCGAGCCAGTAAGCATGCACAACCCCCCTGAGCATTACTTCAGCATGACTAGTGTATAAGGATTTTCCAGATGTTTCAGATTATATTTACTCTGAGAAACTAGAAACATGAAGTAAATACTGCTTTTGAAAAGCTTAATCATGGCAATTGACTGAAGCAAAAGAGAAGATTCTGACTGTCCTTCTGAAAGTTTATACTAGAAATACATCGGTCTCTCCATTTTAGCACAAGTTTGGATTTGAGATGTATATTCTGAAGAAGAGATACACATAGTTAGGGACATGCTCCTTTCTCTCTGAAACGGTCCGGGAATTGGCACACACAAACTCTCTTTTCACTTTGGGGATAAATAATGGCTTCACTGAATTCCGATGTGGCCAGGGAACAGAGCTCATTTATCCTGAGATAAATTGTGTGGTTACAAGAGGCAATACTCATCTGTGAGCTGGTAAATAGAAACACCCCTCCTTCAGGCACCTGGGGGGAGAATTTCTCTTAGATTTAATTCAAATTACAATTCTACGCTCTCTGGCTGAAATTGTGAATGAGTTTAAGTTTACAAGAATTTCAGCGTAGACTTTAATGAAGCCAGGATTTTAAATAGTTGCACTGTGTGGAGCAAGATATAAATGGATCCTCTGCCATATGCTGTCCCCTGCCCACTGCTCCTCCTCTCTCTGGGAGTTGTGCACAGTATTGACTTAGCACAGACATTTAAAAATCCTGCACTGTTGACTCCAGATACACACAGCCCCTCAATTGCTCTGTATTTTAAAATTAGGTATTTTTGCAGAACTCTGGGAGAACAAAAGATGAAAATGCCTAAATTAGAATTATGTATTTTTTTATGTTTAACCACTTCAGGGTCAGTACTATTCTTTCTTTGTAGTTTGGCTTTTTAATTGTGTATTAAACACAAATGATTGCACTGGTATTTGCTAGTACACATAAAGAAAAAACCCATCTCTTTATAATGCATATTATCATTAAAATACTGACACGTACACACAATATCTACACAAAATTTCCATGGTAATTTCAAAGTTATCTGAAAGAGCCAGTCAATTGGATTTCATGTTGCTAAATTTTCTTTCCCTGTTATTGCAATAAGTCTAAAATTCTTTTAACATGAGAATTGCAGGCGAGGTTTGTGGACAAAGTACTCACTTGGAATTTTTTTCTCATACCCGTTTTACCATTTTCCCTTGTACTTTTCCATTACTATTAAATACATGTGCAGAGTACGTATAGGTTAAAAAGAGTAGCGCCAAGAAGATCTGAGGCAATGTCGTGTCAGTCTCCTTTTAACACCTATTTTAAATTGTGTTACCTTTGTTTTTAGGCATTGGCTCTGAGGGAAACTTGTAGTGCTATAAGCTATTACATGAAATTCAGTGAGTACCAGAGCTGCTTAGGCTTGGGTTTCTTGACAGCTGTAGCATTCTACATTTCACATCCAGATTTTTCATGTATAAGGCAAACTCTCTTTGCCTTACTAAAGTTGCCCTGCTAGCGTGCACTGCACGTCCAGAGAAAATTCCTTCAAGCTGCCTTCTTCCAGCGTTTCTAAATACTTTACTAACATTTTTACAAGACACAGGTATGAAAATAACTCTTTTAAGTACATATTTCAAGTTATCTATCCTATGAATATTAACGTCTCAGATTAGTATGTTGTTTAAATTATATTTAAATGCCTGACTTTAAAGTAGTTTTGGTTTATTAATGCTTAATATTCCTGGAATAGAACAGCTTTTGTTGTTATGTGTAACTCAGAGCTGCATTTGCTAAGAAAGAAACCAGAAGAACATATGCTTGTTTGAACCTACAGTTTAAAGGTTGCTCAGATTCTTAAGATGCTACTTAAAATCTAAAAGAGAGCAAAATTACTAAATGACCTTGTACAAGTATTAATGGAAATAACAAGAATTAATGGAAAATGTGGTTATTCAAGCATGTTTTCTGTTTAAAGGTAACTACGTAGTGAAAACAAATGTTACAGTCAGGGAACAAAGAGGTGGTTTCTGGTTATCATGTCTTCCAAAATTTTACCACCAGGAGATCTTAGATTCTTAAACGTCATTCCTAAGTACCACTGAAGAAAGAACCCTTCCTTTAATTCCTAACTCTCAGTGATCAGCTCTTGACTTGAGCTTAATTAAATGACTAAAAGAAGAGAGCATTGTCTACGTACCTGCACAGAGCCAACTGCTCACCGACTCCAGGTGCTTAGCCACTGCCAGCCATCATACAGCCAGTGACTTCAGTGAACGCTTCAGCAGCCCTGCGTGTGACTTGAATAGACCAGCTGTATTTACTTTAAGTCTCTACCATACTAGGAAGTTTTGTCTCCAAACCCTGTTGCCTGAAGTCTGTATTTAAAGAACTACTGCACAGGAATCTGCTTTGGTTTATTGAAAATGTATGTGGCCTGCTGCCACAAGCCATAGGAACGGGGATGACGTGCATTTGTTATGATAATATTAATAAGGGCATCAGGTAAATAAATCTATTTTGTATTGTGCTGTGGAAGATTCAGAGGGATTAAAACAGAACACAAACTGTGCTAGAATAGACACTACCATGATTTTATAGCTATTGCATCTCTATCCATTTCACTAAAAAACTTAATCCCTGAATGATTAGATCAAAAAGGAGCTTCCAGTTCTCTTTTAAAATTATGCAGAAATGGGAGTGATACTGAGTGAAACATCCAGTTTTGTTCTTAGATTTGCCTTAGTCAGAAATAGCTCCACTGACGCCACTAAAGTTACTATGAAATTAATTTAATGAGGGATGGAGGGCAGAAAAAAAAAAGTATGAGTGCTTTTAGAGTCCATTGTGAAGCTGCCTCTGCTGCTCTGGAACATTAGTAATAAACAACCATGCTTTTATCCATGTGAATTTTTTTTTGTTTTACCACTGCCCTTGGTATACACTCACAGAACTTAACTCCTTTCTGTTCAAAGCTTCCATACTAAGAGGAGACCTTTAAAGTTCCTGCTAAAACACTCAGAGGAAGAATGCCTTCCTGACCCGACAGCGTGCCAAACAAGAGTGCTGCTTTCCTCCACGTCTGGCCTACGTCCAGAGGAAACATCAAACCCAGCAGAAATCAAAGATGCAGAAAGAGGAATAGGAAGGTGAAGTGCCTGGACAATGTGCCCCAAGCCGCCTTTTGGGGGCTGCCAAAGCAATGTGGCAACTATTGGCTGGGATACCCAAGTCCTCTCCTCAGTTTCATACTGAGTGAGGAGCGGTGGGACCAGTACTGAAATCCGTCCTCCAGCTGTGGGGCGGCACCAGGCTGCCCCCTGCACTACAGAACAGCACCCGGCTCCTGCTTCCCGTCGCTGGCCACAGAAGCACCCCCCTGTATTTCCTGATATGGGTTAAAAGTTCAGCAATGCTTCGGATCTCTTATGCAACCGGTTGTTGCTGGTCCTTCTGGTTATCATTAAAAAAATATTTTACTGCAAATTCTGATGATGTATCATCACACATTTTTCTGTGTCACCAAACAGCTCTGATAAGGAAAGCAACCACTACCTCAAAACCTCTATCTCTGCTCTGGTCAAAGCCTTCAGAACAAAGATCGCCTTTGAACTTGGCCGTAGGACGCTCTGCATTCTGCCCCCCTCCCACTGTCACAAAGTGGCACTAAATCCCAATTTAATGGACATAAAATTAATAATAATTATTTCATTGCTCAAGAGGCTGATCATTTCGTAACATAGAGCATTCAATTTTTTTTCCTGTGTTTTTGGAAAATGTTTCATATTAAATCTTGGTAACTGATAATGACAAAAAATGTCATTTAAACTATTTTAATATAGAGGCTAATTTTTTCCACAGTGAATTTTTTTGGCTTTCAGTGTTGGCTTTGCATTTGAAATTTTTCAGTTTTACAATGAAAACAAAACATGCAGAAGAATCATTTTAACCAAGCACAAGTATTTTCTGTATTGACTTTTTTTTCCACTCCCCAGCCCCCCACCCCCTCCCACACCTCCACACCGCTGTCCCTTAGGTGATATTTTAATGAAAATGGGACACATGTAGTGTGCAAAATATGGCATTGGTAATGACCCTTGTTTTGAACACTTGAAAAATGCCTCATAAAGATGATTTTCTTGGCTACTACAGAAAAATACAGTTCTCTATAGTAAATTCTTACCTGCATTATGTTCATCCATTGAAAAGGCTTTGTTTTCCATGTAGCTCCGAGGAAGCTGTATATCTTCCTCAAAAGCGGTTTCACGCATCCTTGGCTGCGAAGTATCAAAATAATTGGGAGTGTTTTCCTGCTGTGATGGAAGGATGGTACAGTGGACCTCTGGGATGGCATGAAAAATAACAAACACCCAACCACTGGACACCAGTGCAATAGCAAGAGTGGGGTCACTCCATTTGTCTCTTCTCTTTAGCTCAGCGTTACCAAAGAGGTACATAGTCATCCAGGCTACCCAAATCAGAATGGAAAAGAAAAGTGTTATAATGAGGCATACTCCGTTTTTCTTCCATTTCTTAAACTTTCCACAGAGAGTGAAAAGAGAAAATCCCATGGTAAATACCATCAGGAACATAACGTAAATCAAAGCCATAGCAAAATCCATTGGTTCGTAGCTGCAGGCCAACTTGTTATCTCTGACAATTGTCAGTATTAACCACTCGGTCGCGATAATGACCTGAACGAGCATCAGGCAGATTGCCACACCAGCTAGATGCCAGCCAGATGGACTCTTCCCATGTCGAACTAGTCTACGAAGTCTCCAGGCTTGAGCTAGCAAGCACGAGAAGCACAAAGCAAAGATAACTCCCCACAGAAACCTTCGGGTAGAGCACACAGTTTCATCTTCTTGGATGATGAAAGCAAACGTCAGCCCAAACAGTCCGAGAGTCCCCAAAAGAAAGAGGAAGTGCATTCCCAGGGGGCTCTTCTTCTCTTTGTCCTTGATGAAGGGCAGCCTCACCAGCAAAATCAGCATCAGCAGTAACGTGGTCAGCACACCTGCCCCTGCAACGGCCTCCACAACTATTCCCCAGATGGCATCCAGGTTGCACAGGTAAACATACTGGGGGAGAAGATCCAGTCCGCACCCTCTAGACGTACTTGAGTTTTCAGAAGAGCCATAGCTGATCACAAAGAGGAGGAGGAAACCAAGGGCTGGGTAGGTTTTCATTTTTCTGTCTGCGACAACAAAATATTTGTGTGTTTAGCTACAGTTCACTTTGGAGGATCTCACAGCAACTGGCAGCACAGCCTGCTTCAATAGCCCGTGTTTACTGGTGTCCTGCACTGGATGTGCAGCTGGCATGGCCTGCCCCCAGTGTGTGCCACCCCCCCAGAAAGCTGCTTTTGCCTGTGGAACTCAGAACGCAGACTGACTCATTTCTGTGTTTGCACAGATTGACAACAACATTTCCAAACACTGCCCCTGCAGATATCCTAAAACACAGCCAAAAGAAATTATTTATCCTGTAGGAAGGTAATACAGTATCTACAGTACTTTATTGTTCAAATCCAGGCGCTTAAAGTGTGTGCAAATTGCACTGAGCCTGACCCAAGTGTAAGTTATAGCAGAATTAGACTGTTGCGCAGTCTTGCTCCTTTTACTGGAATAAAGGTAGAGGCAAACCCATTATTTTTTTAATGATCAAACAGTCCCACAAACATAAACATTGTGCCTTTTTTTAAGAAGGAAAATCTTGTTTTCACGCTCGGTCACTAGGCAGTTATAATAACCTCTTCCAAAGCCCAGGTGTTAGATTGCATTTGCAAATGGGAATGGCTGGCGAGAGGACTCCCATATTCTGTGACAGCGGTGCACACATGCAGTGTCACCAGTCAGCTAATCAAAACGAATGACTCATTGTGCTTCTTAGCAAGTCTACAGCCATTCAAAGGAAACAAACAACAAAAACCAGAGCATCACTTTCCCCGATGCAGGCAGTGAACAATGGCAAATTGTCTAGGACCACAACAGATCCCACTCCACCGTCAGGACCAAAAGCCTGGATGAATCCCACCTTAAGTTTTAGGAAGAACACAGGTTAGGTGCTTTAAAAAGTTACATGTTTTGGCATTTACTTTTATTAAGCAAAGCAGAGCAAAAGAGATTGTTAATAATGTCACCTTTAAATGAACAGTCCACCCCACCGATAGCTGCCCTGGAAGGGCAGTCTGAAGGAAACATGACACGTACCAGATATGAAACCTGATGCTGTTAACCTTCACTTGTGTGAAAATGTTCAGAGTAAAACTCCCATTTGTTTGGAAGAAAAGAACCATATAAACAGGCACTGATGTTAGTCACACAGCCCACATAATGTGTTTTAAGACACAAAGCCAGGAGAAGAGGAACTACTGGTAGCTCTTTTGTAAGTTAGACAAACAGCCCTAAATGATTACACAGCTAAAGACAACCCATAAATCACAAACGCATGTAATGAAAACACTGAGAAGTTGAATGAGAGTTGACAGTTGTTTAAGGTAATAGTGCAATGCTGTATTGAACGTGATCAGTCATAACCAGTACAAAAACTGTGCACAGAGACAGACTGACACCACAGAGAGTCTCTTACAGCTGAGAACTACAGGTTTTCTTCCTGTGCAGCACAGACGTGTAATGACCAAAGTTAAATCATCTTGAGCATCTCAATCGTCAAACTAATGTCCATTCCCCGTTCACTGAGCAATGACAACCGGCTGTTCTCGGACCCTGCCAGGAGACAGATGATGGAAGTTATGATGTTTCCTATTAGGGGCACCAAGAGAGCAAATGTGCTAATATAAATGTGTAATGACCTTATGGGCTTCATTCATGCCACAGACAAAAAAAGCTTATTACAAAACTTCATCTCAGCTGTGACAAATAATGTGATCTGGGATTGGGCAAACAGGAGAAGGGTAATAGAAATTATCCTTGCACTGTTGAAAAGGCTACAGTGTTCTAATGAGGCAATGACCTGCAGCTAATGACTAATGATTTTTTTTTCTACCTAATTGTAATTTACCTTATGGTGAATTGGTAGAATATTTACTTGTTTATATCTGATTTGTATAACAGGTTTCTCAATGACTCTGGCACAACACTCATGTTAAAAACACCGACTTTACAGACAGAAAACTAATCATCAGTGAAATATATTCATTTTTGTATTGAATATGGTTACACTCAATAAATCTCCTTGCCCTATGAGTACATAATTAACTTGACAGAAACATTCTGAAGGTAATTTTGCAATTCCTTCTTTGCACAGGCAGCTGCTACTTCAACTAGTGCATTTACTTTTTAGAGTATCCTAAATGTCCGAAGAAGCGTGCAATGGTCAGTGCCGGCTGAGCCCCAGAGAGGAAGTCCACTAGGACATACAAGACAATGCTGCAGATCGTTAGTACCAATTTCAAGAAGCACAAGGTCACCTGGAAAATTAATCAAACTTCATTCTAAATGCTGCCCAAACTGGAAACAGTAAAGAGCCCTTAGGTGAGGATCATATGAATTTTCCACTATCCTATCACTTACAAATTCTGATATGCATGTACTCAGCTGGTTAGTTAGCTTTGTTTATTAGCTACTCTCCACAGACGTGGGGGTAACGAGTTAAGTATCTCCAGTTCTAAGATATTTTCCAGTTTTCTGGTTACTTTATTCATGTCATGTAACCCTCATGTGATTGAGCTATTCTAGGACAGTCTGTTTCCATGGAGATTGTGCTGCATGGGTAAGCAGTCATATTGTCAGCCCATCATTTGTTTCCTCTTCCTATTTGGAAGTGTTTGGGAGGGGGGAAGGGAAGGTTAATGAATTTTGATTATTTCCCCCTCCACGAAGAAGCAGTTTCTTTTGGAAAGGAGGAGTTAAGCTGTGACAAAATACACTGAGAATTCAGCCAAACTATATATTCAGAAATGCAGAGATGTTCATCTCAAGAGGAGTTTTCCCAGGTCAGTTCCGTTTGTGAAATTACTTTCAGGAGAGCTGATGGAGATAAACGGTGGTTCTCTTAGAAAGCTCCTAGACAGCTGTACTATCGACCAAGAAATCTCGAGGACTGCTGACAGGTATTCCTGGCATGGCATCATATTCCTACCAGATGCGAGTAAGTCTCACTGAACACCAGATCCTGTCCACACCACACCTTGCAAGCAGGGCTTGGTATCACCAAACAAGGAGTCTTTGCCTCATCGCTGCTATCAATATAGCCATCTCTGCAACCTGTTTACTATGTTTTTCTGCCTGACTAGGTAAAAAATGCAATGTTAATAATCAATCCCCTGAGATGACACCAGCCCAAATCCTCTTTCTAGCACTGAACTCAGACAGCCGTATAGACAAGGGAAAACAGTGCGTTACAACGAATTTGGCAAAGAAATACCACAACGTTAGCTGCAACCATGGATTAAATGAATTTAAAGGTAAGTCTTTTTTGCCAGAAAAGTTGTTTTGGAAAAGAGAATTTTATCAATATGGGGTTTTTTTAAATCAGTATCTTCCCCAAGCCCGTGTTGTGGGTAGAATGGCAAAGTCCTGCATCTTTTGAGATTTCGTAGTAAAATCTTCTGTCTGCATATTATTGCCAGTAGGTACCTAACTCAGTAACTGCAGGGGAGTAGGATTTTTACCTCTTTATGTCTAGATTAGCTCTTAGCAAAGTTACGCAATCTCCCGGTAGTGACAATCGTGCTCTATCTGACTGGCACTTCACGTCTATTACCAGAAAGCTACAGCAATAGTAGTACAGAAATGTCACAGGAACACTCCAGCACGGGGACAGTAAGTGTCACCGGTACATCCCCACATACTTGAATGGAACTGTTCATACAGAAGGAAATCACCTCAAGATATTTTTTTCCCCCAGATCCCCGTCCAAAATTATACTTCATGAAAACTGTTAAGCCAACATACCTGAACCCAGAACAATCACGGGCACTTAAAACGAATCAATAAGCCTCACAGATTTCAGTCAAAAGCAGCAAACAATTAGCAGGACAGCTTCCAAAATCAGACCTCAACTTTTGGTCTGAAATCTGCGCTCAATCACAAGCAGTAACTCCACTGTTTTCAACGGAGTGAATTCCCCTGCATTTATCTGGTGTGGAATCACTACAGAAATGGCAGACACAAAGCTGCCCCAGTGGGTACAAAGTATAATTACAAGCAACTAAGTAGAAACAGGAAATCTCTCAGTTGTCATCAAAAAGTTGTCACGGTTAAAAATCAATGAGGCTTTCAATGGCTAAAGCCTTCTGACCAAAGACTGCAAATATCTCTGATCTGGTCAAACAGATACTGCTGTATACTGCCAGAGAAGGTACATAAAGAATAAATCTGGAACCATGCAAAGATTTAAGGTTAGGCTGTACATGGTTAGCTGTATTTTAGAGTCCTAATGTTAATGATCTGATACGGAAGATGCATCTAATCACAGAGAAGAAAAAACAGACTAGTAAATAAGAGCAGTAGTAGCACAAACGGGAGCCTGCTCTGCACGCACAGGCAGAAGGCTGGTTCACCGTACAATTTCTGAAAGCAAACCACCCCCACCATGAAGTGTTGTGGAGAGATGCTAGTGAGTGAGAAATTAATCACCACACGGGATTTCTGCCAGATCCTTTTGATCAGGTCTGAAGAATGAGCTTCAGGACTGATAACAGAGCAGCAACAGCCAAGCTGAGATCAGACTACTCAAGAGATGTATTTCCAGAATAATAATTAATAGTGCAAGTGTACTTTGTATGCAGCGATACAGCAGTGATTTGGACATCCCCGGCATTAGAATAATACACCATGTTATGCACAGCCACACGGTTACAGACAGCAAGACCCCGCTCCAAAAAGGACACACAGAAAAAGTACTGCTTTCATGTATAAATACTTCGCAATGCTGAATATACTATCAAATGGTCTTTCTAATGTTCTCAGTGCTCACAATCCCCTTTGGTCAGATTCTGCAGATCACCTGTGCCTGGATATTTCTGACTCTAATGCCTGATGTTCACTGAATTGCTGATCGTAATCAATAGCAATCAATGGTTTCCTTTTCTTTGCTAATTCTCAGACTGTATCTATTCATTTCACAGCCTCATGACAGATGGATTTCCTCCACCTGATGTCTTGCGACCTCAACACCGGTACTCACTGCTGGTAAGAGCAAGCGTATCACAACAGATACTCTGTACCACCTAGCCGTCTAGATTGAGCACGCAGGAAATCCTGTTAGCCCTGGGATAAACATTATGTCAGGTGTAAACAAAGGGTGCACATAAGTGCTAAATCCTATCGCCGTTTGGCTTTGGGGGGAGGTAAGACAGCGACAGGGCTTTTTATTAACTAGAGATCAAACTGCTAAGGCTGCGCAGCCGTTCCGCGGGGCTGCACTGCACCCAGCGCTGCGCACCCACAACCCCGGCCGGGCTCCCACCGGCCGCGGGACCACACAGCAGCAGCGAGGGGCCAACAGAGGCTCTTCCCCTCGGCCCAGATCCCGTTACCGCTGCCCTTGGGCTCCCGCCCAGGAGTGAGCTGGGGCACAGCCCGGAGGTGCCTGGCTTTGCTGCAACTACCCCGCGTCCGCGGACGAGCGCGGGGGCGA
>NW_010401592.1:56182-56567 GCF_000710305.1 Buceros rhinoceros silvestris
CGGGTGGGGCGAGCCCCAGCGGCCCCCTCCTTGCAGGCCGGTACGCAGCTGCCTCTTCTCCGGTCTCCCCTTAATCCGCCTGCAACCTCCTCCTCCCGGACGATGTCTATTCCGCTCCAGCCTCCTTTCTTTTGTCCCTTCGCTCATTTCCCTCTTCGGTTTCTTTTTCCAGGCTCTCCTTCCCCATCCCGTCTCTGAACTCCTCGACCCTTCTCAGTCTTCGTCCCCTCTCCCCGCCGCGGTGCGCAGCCCCCTGCTCCAACCTCCCCCCGTCCTGCCCTATATCCCGTCTAATCCCCCCGGGCTCCTACATCCAGCCTGTTGTCTGCTGGCGGGCACCGGGCTAATTCTGCGGGCAGCGCAGGGAGCAGAGCCGGGCGAGCAG
>NW_010401593.1:0-6836 GCF_000710305.1 Buceros rhinoceros silvestris
CGGTTCTGGTGCGGCAAGGGTTAAACCTCAGGCAAACTACCAGGCACGTAGTTGCCGGGCAGGAACAGAAGCTGGGGCGGCTCCCACCGGGCCAGGTAGCAGCAGCCACCGTGGAGCTAACAGTCAGGGCAGGCGGGCAAAGAGCGAAACCCCTCCGGGGCAAAGCGGCAGGGAGGATTTAGGGGAGAGGGGGAGAGGGGGGCCGGATCCTGCTGTCCCCTCAGAGAGGCCCTCACAGCCCTCAGGGCAGGCAAACCGGCTGCCGATGTGGCAAGCGTAGCAGCTGTCTCAACTATAACAACCATTTTCCAGCACCGGCAGGAGTGCAGGGCAGGCGGAAGCAGGTCTGGAGGTCTGTCACACGCAGCTTCTTGAAAAGACATCGTCCCGCCAAGCAGCTCCACAGCCAATGAGGTGCAGTGACATGCAGGGTGAGAAACACTGGAATTGGTTTGTTTCATATGCCAGTCAAACTGTTTTTATATTAAACCAGGACATGAGGCTATGCTGATTTACCCTTCTTTATGATCTGTCCATACATACTTATTGAACATGCTGTCAGATTTAGGGTGTCTCAGAGACCGGTGTGGTCTATATTGCCTTTAGAGTATCAAGTGACATACACCTCAGCTCTGGTACTAGGTACTCATGGGCGTTGTCGTCCCCTTCAAATGGATGCCTGACAAACAGCAGCTAAATGAAGCAAGGTGGTTCAGGGATGAGAAGCTTTTTTAACAGCAATAAAGTCCTAACATATCATCTTCTCAAGGCCTGACCCTGCCTAGGCTTCTCCTAGTGGGGATGTGAGAGAAAGCCCATCACTGCCAGGTGCACCTCTGCAGGTCATTGACAGGGAAGAAACAGAAAGATGCCAGTTAGCCACAGTCTCTCCTCGCAATCACACTCCGGAGATGCTGAGTAGTGCTCCTCCAACTCTAGCACAAGCATGAAACCCTGAGCCACTTCTCTCAATGCATTTTGTCCTCAGAGTAATTCTTTCTACCCATCAAGCCACATGAACTTGATGGAAGGCAGTCCTAGGCAGGCGTCACCTTCCTGGGACCACAAAAGCTTTTATGCTGGCTGGCTGCTCTCATACTTCCTTCACAACTGTTTCAGTTCAGCTACAGGCTTCTTTGCTCTCTTCTGCCCCATATTGATCACCTTCCTTACACTCCAGGTACCTCCATCTTCTCTTAATTCCTTTGTTTAGTTAGTCCTCTCTAATGAACTCCTGAAGAATTAAATAATTTTAAAACGTATCTGAGAATTCGTTTGTCAGCCATCAGGCTGTTCCTGTATTATATTGCTTTTTCCCCTACCTTCTGCCTGTTTAAACAAAGGCTTTTTGGTCAGGGACTCTTCATGAACGGCAATGCACAGCACTGTGTGCTCACACAATAGGCTTCAAATCTCAGCTGACCCTTCAACAGCCCTTAAGCTCAGCCTGCCACAAATATGAACACATCATTTCAGCTAATAGTTATCAATGAGTACCAACGCCTCCATTTTAAACTCTGATCCCTATATTTGCCGAAACGACCAATTTGTGTCAACTGAGAGACTGAAGTGTGGAGTACTGTAACCTTGTCGGAAACTTTTGTGCTTATTTGTGAAAGCAATGCTTTAAACAGGCCCCAGGACTACCCACATAGTCGCAACTATGGGAATGTGCTGCAAGTAAATCACTTTTCTTGTTGCTCAGGCTGTTGTAGTTGGGATTCACATCACCCCAATATTAGGAACATAGTCTGTGGCGATCATTTGTGTTCTTTCCACAGACAGCAAATACAGACAGATATCATCAAAGGCTGAGTCATCTTAGGTGTCAAAGATCCTCTGCCAGATGGATGCACAGATCTGCTCTCCAGATAGTTCAGAAAACTGAATCTTTCCCTCAGTAAAGACACTCCTTGGAACAGAAAACAAACTGCTCCTGCAGGACCAATTTGTGTTCACTTCTTCCCTCCACATGCAAACTACAAACCTAATACATGAGTATTAAACCTAATACATCTATTTATACCACCTCCATATTTGTTTTCCACCTACCTTCTCAGTTTATCCTGCCTCACAACATTAGAAGACCACTATAAAGATTACCATTACCTATCTTAAATTGATAATAGAAACGGTAAGAAAGATATCCTCTATGAATCATAGAATTTGCAAGATGCTAACACAATAGCATTTGTTTTCAGCACTTGTTCATGAGCCCACATACCCACTCACAAATCTTAAAAGTTGTCGATTTTACATGTTCATTTTGCGACAACAGAAAGCTAACCTGCAGGACACCCAAGTGCTGGCTATACCACTTGAAGTCAAAAAGAGCTGCAACTTGTAAGGAAATAATTAGATTGAATCTGTTTCTTAAATAATTTTGTCTTTATGATTGGGTTTCTTTCCTATCTTTCCTTAACTATTTCAATTCCAGTATTTCCCATTGCCTTCTGTTGGAGACAATTGTCAGGGTACAAAGAGCAAGCAATGCATTTTATCAGATTAAACAGATAAAGCAGAATGAATCACTGCTTCTTACACTTTTTCTGAAGGAGATCCAAGAAAGACATTGATTTAAAGAGTGAAGTAATTGGTGCTTTGGGTTTTGATCTTACATATACAAAACAGAAGTTCAAGAGAACAGAGAACTCATCAGAACTGATCCAGTATGACAAGGTACTACAGAACTTCTGAAAAATCATGTAAAACAAAAGCTAATCAGAAAGTATTTCCAGCCTATCAAATTCAACCATTTCTTCTCTCTGGAGGAAATATTAATTTTTTTTTTAAAAAAAAGAGTGTTTGTTTTAGTTTGGTTTGGTTTTGGGGTTTGGTTTTGGGGTTTGGTTTTGGGGTTTGGGGGGATTTTGCCATTTTATTCAGGTTAAAAAGAAATTGGGCAAAATAGGTGAAATTTACCTAAGAAATGTATTCCTCATGTATTACAGCTTTGCAGTTGCGATCCACTTACCTTAACCTCCAGTAAAAGGTCCAGATTAGTTCATTGTAGCAAGTCTTTTTGAATTATTTAAATGGGATTGGATCAGGTACGTGAACAAATGAGAAGTCCAGTTTCTAGGATTGAAGGTTCTAGTTTCTGCTTTGTTGTGCTAGCAATTGCTGACCTTCAAGATGTACAACAGTACGTTTCCCAGACTCTCCATGAAGGAGGAAGCACTTCAGTTGTTTAGATAAAAAAAATCACCCACCAAAAAACCCCCACCAAATCAAGATTCCAAAGCATTCCAAAAAGCTTTCTGCACCTTTATTTAACCACACTACCCACCCACCCCTCAAAAGAAAAAAAAAATAAAAGAGGGAGAGAGAGTCAATAGAAATACAGACTCTCCACAAAAGCAGAGCAAATTGCACAGGATATTATCAAGGGTTAGAGACTTAATCCAGGATGGATACCCTACATTAATGAGGAAATTGCAGATCTAAAGGTGGGAAATGCTTTCTTCTGGCTTTGTATTGAACAACTGCATTGTACAGATGCATTGAACAAGCCAGAAAATTTCTGGCTGTAACTGAGGATGACAATGACAAGTAGACCTGTTCTCCCCTTGGTTGCCGGGCAATAGTATTACTCAAAGCTTTGAAGTGACAGATGACATCTTTGGTATGAGATATTCCAAGACCGCATTTGGTATTTTCCTCTTTTTATGACTTTGTTTTCACCTTTGTAATCCAAGACTTAACCTTTTCTTTTGTGGAGTAAATATGAAGGGTGGCTTCTAAAAACTCATCTGCTGTGAAGATGAAATTCTACAAAAATAAGATACCCTGCTTCTTCAGCAGTCACCTGTCATATTCCATGGCTTGTGAAAACAGAGCTTCTGGGGACATCTGTAACCCAAGAGGAGTTTGGGAATAGCTGGCAATGGAGTATGCCTCCTGTTAAGGGGCCAGGTTCACACACATGCTTTTCCATGTGGTTGGTGATGAAGCTGTAATGTGTAGTCCAAGGGTGATCAAAAGAGACTTCAGGGCCTTGCGATGTTTGCTAAGGAAATCTGGAGTAGAAGTGTTTTTTTCCTCCCTCCCTCTAGTTGTGGGCAGTGACACTGAAAGAAACAGGTGGGTCCAGTCTACTAACACATGGCTGAAGTGCCTCTACAGGAATGCGCACCACATGGGTGACAAACAGGAGCAGTTGGAAGCCACTGTGCTGCTAGAAAGCTATGACCTAGCTGTCATTATTGAAACTTGGTGGGACAAATCATGACTCAAACAGGACAAAAAGCTGGTAAAAAACACTTGTGGTGAAATCAGTTTCACTCTCTGAAATACATTCATTTCATTATGCCTTGGTGATAATCAAGTAACCCTGAAAGTCTTTTGGTGAATCCTGGCTTTTTAACCTTATGGGAGATTAAATGTTGACTTCAACAGTGTCAGGACTTTACAATGCCACTGCAATCTGGGCATTCAAAATGTTTCTGTGGTCATGACCCATCTCTTTGGTCTGAACTTGGAGAACTAAGGAACCTGAACATACATAGGTGTGTGGAACCTGATGAGATGTATCCCAGAATCCAGAGGGAGTTGGCTGATGGAGTTGCCAAACCACTCTCCATGATATTTCAAAAGTCCTGGCAGTCAGGGGAAGTCCCTGGAAAAAGGTGACTGGAAAAAGGGAAACATTACACCCACTTTCAAAAAGGGTAGAAAGGAGAACTCCGGAACATCCGACCTGTCAGCCTCACCTCTGTGCCTGGGAAGATCATGGAACAGATCATCCTAAAAGCTCTGCTAAAGCACATGGAGGACAGGGGGGTGATTTGAGATAGCCAGCATGGCTGCACCAAGGCAAAGTCCTGCCTGACCAACCTAGTGGCCTTCTGCAATGAATTGACCACATCAGTGGACAGGGGAAGGGCTCCAGATGTCATTTATCTGGACTTCTCTAAAGCCTGGAGATCAGTGATGAGAGGTGTCCCTCAGGGGTCCATTCTGGGAGCAGTGCTGTTTAATATCTCCATCAATGACACAGACATTGGGATCAAGTGCACCCTCAGCAAGTCTGAAGATGACAGGAAGCTGAGTGGTGCAGTTGACATGCCTGAGTGATGGGATGCCATCCAGAGAGAGCTGGACAATCTGGAGAATTGAATTGGGCCCATGTGAACCTCATGAAGTTCAAAAAGGCCAAGTGCAAGATCCTGCCCCTGGGTTGGGGCAGCCCTCATATCAATACAGGCTGGGCGATTGAGAGCAGCCCTGTGGAGAAGAACTTAGGGGTACTGGTGGAAGAAAAGCTAGACATGATGAACCAGCAATGTGCGCTCACAGCCCAGAAAGCTAAATGTATCCTGGACTGTACCAAAAGTGTGCCAGCCAGGTGATCTATTCCGGTGATTATTCCCCTTTGCTCTCGTGAGACCTCACCTGGAGTACAGTGTCCAGCTCTGGAGTGAGTCCAGAGACGGGCCACAAAAATTATCAGAGTGATGGAGCATGTCTCCTATGAAGAAAGGCTGAGAGAGTTGGGGTGGTTAAGCCTGGAGAAGAGAAGGCTCCAGGAAGACCTTACAGTCTTTCAGTACTGAAAGGGGACTTACAACTTTTCAGTAGGGCCTGTTGTGAAAGGACAAGGGGTAATGGTTTTAAACTGAAAGAGAGAAGATTTAGACTATATATATGGAAGACTTTTTTTACAATGAGGGTGGTGAAACACTGGCACAGGTTGCCCAGAGAAGAGGTAGATGCCCCCATTCTTGGAAACATTCAAGGTCGGGTTGGATGGGGTTCTGAACAACCTGATCTAGTTGAAAATGTCTCTGATGACTGCAGTGAGGTTGGACTAGATGACCTTTGAAGGTCCCTTCCAATCCAAACTATTCCATGATTCTACGATTTTGGGGGCTACTGCTGATACGTGTCTACCTCCAGGCAGAAACCGAAGTATCTAAGATGAGGAGCACCAGCAATGAAACTCTGCCACCCCTACAGATTAGCTCAATAACAAATACTGTGCCAAAGAGGAGAAAAAAGCATAAAATCCTTACTTCCAGTGATAAAATAAATTCTTATTTATTTTTGAGAAACAGGCAGATGACTATTTCCAGCTTACATATATTCCCCAATATATATATTTTTTTTTCCTTTAGTAAAGCAGGGGGTTACTAAATAGCAACAAAGCAGAGAATTTGGACCATTCACTGTAAATGTACTGACTAATGAGATAATTAAATTGCTGTTTTTAAATGAGGATACTGGGTAAGTCCTCTAAGATCTGGCGACTGTCCGAAGGATTGAACAGAAAAGACAGGAAGCAAATTTTTCAATATTTCCAAAGGATAATGTGCTGAAAATGTAACTATAGGTCTGTCAATTTAATACTTACCCAGAGCAAAGTCTCAGGAAACAAAATATGAGTTATTCACTAAAGAATTAAGGGTGAACAGTGTGATTAATACCACACAACATGGTTTAATGAACGATAAAAGTTTAAAGATAAATAAGGTGCATTTTTTGTAGGTTTACTAGTCTGACAAAACGTGCATTTCTTAAAATAACAGAGTTATATAAGTAAGTCTTTATGACTTCCTTACTTTTAAAAAAAAAAACCTATTCAAACTTCAAAGTCTAGGAGAGAAAATTAAAAATTTACTACAGAGATTTGAAAAGAAAATACTAAATGGGAATGATCTTTCAAAAATAGCATTTCTGGTAAGGTTTTCGTATCCAAATGTGGTTCAAGGGAGTTCATGGATTTGGATAAATTGATCAGATAAAATGGTAGTAAAGGCTGTGGTTGGCACTAACTGAATAAGAGATAAAGGTATCTTCTAGAAAGAGGTCCAGACAGCAGGAATATCTGGGCTTGC
>NW_010401593.1:6940-16856 GCF_000710305.1 Buceros rhinoceros silvestris
CTTCATTTAATTAAAGAGCTAGGTGCAAAGATCAAACAGCTAGGAACAGGGAATGTGGGTTGTAAGTGAAATAAAAAATGACTTACCGTTGGCAAGAAAAAAGCCCCACCCTTTTTTTATGAGAGTGGACAGAAGAGAGTTCAGATGAGATCCATAGAATGGTTTGAAATTTAGAAAGCCTTTAATGAAGAAGCACAGGTGAATTTTCTCTCATCTTCAAACTTGCGTTTCTGCCCAGCCCCAGTCACAGTGAATGCTCCCCCTCTACTGACAGTGTCTGGATCTGCTGAGTGCCTGCCTGATTGCTGGGACTGAGGTGACTCCTTTAAGGCCAGGACAAGAGAAGGTGTTTATTCCAGATAACATGAGACACTTACAGGTTCCTCCTCCCCAGGCAAGGAAGGGAAATGAGCAGTTCAGACCTCGGATGCACTGAAGCTGGCATCCAGAGTCCTGCAGAGCTATCCAGAGCGGTCCAAGGAAGCAAGTGGAGAGCTGGAGGAGAGCCACCATGGACAGAGCTCCAGAGGACCAGGCTGTTGCTGACAAGAAAGGAGGGTGAAGACAAAGGGTTGACTCCATGATTTAGGCAAAAAGAAATAATTCAAGATATTAGATATTGATTTAAACTACTTCTTTAAAATATGAATTTTAAAAAGTGTAGGATTACTGTAAAAAAGGCACAAAGTTTTTTTTTTTTTTAAAAAAAGAGGGTTGGCAGCAGTTAAAATTAATAGGGGCACAAAAATTTTGGTTTATGTCTCCAGGATGAAACAACAACTCTTCCTTGTTGTGAGCTGAAAATAGAAAACGTGGGCTGAGTAAAGAAATGAGTGACTGCAGAAGATGAAAATAGCAAATTAGGACATCACCACAGGACATGTGAGGTTTGCAGGCACCTCTGAAAGTCATCTAGTCCTATTTCCCTGATCAGAGTAGGGTCATCTAGAGCAGGTTCCTGTACAGTTTGGTTCTTAATCTCTCCAATGATGGGGACTCAGCAGACTCTCTGGCAACCTGTGCCAGTGCCTGATCAATCTTGCGGTACAAAAAAAAGGCTGGTTGTGTGTTTAAATAGAATTTTCTGTATTTTAACTTGTGCCTGTTGTCTCTTGTCCTGTCATTTGGCATGAAGAAGAGCCTGGCTTCATCTCTTTTACTCTCCCTTTGGCAATATTTATCCACATGTATAAGATCCCTCTGAGCCTTACACTCCCCAAGCAGAAAAGTCCCAGCTCTTTCAGTCTGTCCTTGTATCAAAGATGATCCAGTCCCTTCATTATCTTCTTGGCCCTTTGCTGGACTCACTCCAGTATTTCCATGTCTGCCTTCTACTGGGGAGCCCAGCACTGGACCCAGCAAACCAGATGTGTCTCACCAGTGTGGAGCAGAGGGGAAGGATCACCTGCCTTGACCCATTGGCAATGTTCTTCCTAATGCAACCCCATACCAAGATGGGAAAGGATAGCATAAGTAGGGAATAGAGAGAGGAGTCAGGAAACTGCATCTGCCTCTCAGAAAGGAGAGAGATATTATTGCAATATAAAAAAGTTAAGTTGAATCAGCAAATACCAACAGTATTGCCATCACAACCTGGGTGCTAAGAACTACCCTCCAGAGCCCAGCGGTTACGATATTCTCCAAGATAGGAGACAGGGATTTGGATTTCTTGAAGCAGAGTCGTAACCTGAACGTGGACGAATACCGTAAAATCTCAGCTATGGATTAGCTCCCTTTCTAGTAACTAATAATAGTCTGCCTCAGTGTCTGGGTAATGAGGCACATACCAAAAAGAAGATACATTTACACCAAATCCTCTCAGATCTAAGGCTTTTTTAAAATCAGGGATATTTTTAAGAAAAAAAGCTGAACAAGGACTACAAATTGAATGAAGCTGTCCAAATATGTATATTGAAAAAAAATAAGAGCCCCAAGAGCAGAAAACTTGAATTTACCAGGCAAGTAGTTAAGAAAATTCAGTAACAGATACCTGAAACTTGCTAAGTTTGAACTAGGAGTCAGGCAGGTATTTTAAAAGCAGGGATAGTTAAACCACAGGAACAACTTTCGGGTACATAATGGAGAACCAGTTTTTGTAAGTCCTTAAATGAACATTGCATTTCTTCATAGCAAGGTAGTTTTTAATTTAGGAAGACCATGACATTTAAACACAGGAATCTTCCTGTCAGGTTATATCAGAATTCAGAACAGATGATCATAAGGGTTTTGTCAGTTTGTTAAAATAAATTTTTCTCAGCAATGAAAAAGCAAGGGAATTTCCTCCTGTAACTCCATACCACTTCCTGTTGGAAGATTCGTGTTTGAAATAGCAAGGAGATCATAGTGCAGATTATACTGAGACAACAACAATTTTCAAATAAAAAACTCGAATTTCCATTCAGTGTTATATAGTAATAAAATCTGGTTTTATGCCACCGCATTATAGATAATTAATTCAGCTGGTGCCAGTTACAACTACAGGAACCAGTTTGTATTTGAAAACCTCTATCAAAGGTTTGCTTAAACAGGTAGATAGGAAACAAATCCAACTATCCATTTCTAACTCCCAACAGGCATGAAGCCATTTTCCCAGTCTATCACCAGTTCATTTCATTATAACCCCTTTAAAGAGATGTCATAACATCCCTTTGCTTTCAAGCTTAAAGTTTTGGCAGGATGTGTGCGCAGGGAGGTAGTAATTCTGAGATACTGGAAGCTTTCCAAGAGGACAAGAACAGCATTTTCCAGACATCCTGCTAACTTCAGTTTGTGGACGCATGTAACTTCTTATTCTCTCCATGGCAGGCTATGTCTCTCAAAGACACTTCCTGGGTCACTGTTCATATAGATTTGATTGTTCTGTCCAGAAAGATAGGAGAGGAAAAATTCAGATATTTCGCCATTAAAAAGGGATGGAATAGTTAATGCCTGAAATAGTTTGTAGAGAGCATTTCAAATAAGAGATTGAACTGTTAGATAAGGAGAAGCACTTTGAAGATTGTGATAAAGCTTCATCTTTGAAGACAGCCAAAAGAAAGCAGACAAGCTTAATGGAAGAGGTTATTGAAGGTGACTTGCCATCACTGTTCCTGAATGTAAAAGTAGCAGGTTCATAAAACGTTCTTCTTCTTCTTTGGATATAGAAACATAGCAACAAAATCACACTGAATTTTAACTTGTCAGTGACCATGGTCACTTCGCCTCCCACTTAGCCTTTGTCAATGGTGTCTAGGGGCTTCGTATGCCAAGTGTGGAGCCTGCAGGTTCACTGCTTCAAACAGACCACCTGCAAGTCTAAGTCCGATTAGAATATGATACAAGGATCTGATTAAAGAAAAGACATTTCCTGTAAAACATGTGTACATACACCCCACTCTGCAAACATTTAGCCCCGGCCCCGGTATCTACTAAAGGAGACTGGGTGAGGGAGTTCTTGAAGGGACATGTAAACTTAATTTCCAAAGCAGCAGTCTGGTAGCACAACCAAGTACCACTTGCAATACACTGCCACTGTGTAGGTATGCAAAAGTCTTCCCAATGAATTTTCCCAGTGTCAGATTCCTAAAAAAATGGATAAACCACAGAGCATTACAAGATTTCCAGCATTTCCTATTAACATCAGCTAGCTAGCAGGATGAGATGGCTGAGTAATTCTTCGAGGCAAAGCAAGTCAATATCCACATGTACTGTGGATCCTTCTTTTCCATTAGAAATACCTTGGTCACGGAACTGACTTTTGGAAAGCATTAAAATGTTGTAATCTGCAGAATCAGGGAGGTATAAATTAAATTCCACATTAGACTTGAAGCACAAAGAAAAGCAGGAAACTAAAGCTAACCTTGCAGTAGTTTTCCTCAATCATGTAACCAAAGTAACAAAGGTAAAAACAGGGAAAGTGAAAAACTGGTAAATGATATCACAAAAGATGTGGGAGAGAAAGAATATGTTTCAATGTTATTTCATGTTTTATTTCTTTCATGTGCTGTATTTTTCTCAGAATATTTTTTAAAAGATCTTGTCTACAATATACACATCTGTTTCTTCCTGAGTGTCCATTGTTGAACACAGTGATAAAGCAGTTACACAAAATTCCCAACAAAACAAGCCAGCAACACTCCTCCTTCCCAACCCAAAATAAAACTCTCTACCTGCTTCTTTAGTTCAAGTCTCCGAGATGTTTTTGGCTGGGTATGAAGCAGCAAGTAAACACAGATATTACTGCAGCTTTGGCAGCCACTAATACCTTCTTTTTCTGAGATTCCAAAGACTGGGATAATTACATTCCGCAAGAGGCAAAACAATTTATGGAAAAAAATGACACATTCTCTTATTAAAAATTAAATAAGGCTTTCATAATCAGCTGCTTCAAATACGATGTGTGAATAATGACAGCTAGAAACCAGTCTCTGCAGATTGCTCAGGAAGTGGGTGTGAAGCTGAAGTCAGGGTATGAAAAAAAATCACGATGATAAAAGAATGGAGCTTTCTTGGAGTTTTTTCAAGGTCATTTGGCCTAGGCCAGATAAAAGTGAATATTTCTCCAATACCCTGTAACAAGAGGGAGAAAACAGAATTAAAAATTATCTTTTCCAGCAAAAACAAAAATCAAAGTCAACTTCTCCAGGATTAAGCCCACTGGAAAATAAAATCTCCGTTTTCTTACGTTAGGTTTTAGCTTTTAATTATGTAAAGCTTTCATGAAGGGATTTCTATCTTTTTGTATATTTAATTCACAAAATGTCCTAATTATCTGCAGACGTATGAGTAACTCTGAACAATTTATTAATGTAGCAAGCTGAAACATGTTTTGAAAACAACAATAAAACAAGGCTGAAAGACATACACCCATCTATAATTGTTGTATAGTTCATATGTAAATATATTATTGGTATTGTAGACATTGTGAAAAACAACGAAGAATCCAATACGCTGAACTCTTCCAGCTGCCCACAGTTTACAAAACCTAATAGTATTGAGAGCTGCAAAAGATGCACATTTCTTCCCATGTGGAGAACTGTCTTTATCTACTTGTTGTCATTTCTTTAGAGAATTTAAGTTAATTTTTAATAACAATTTTACTCCTCATAAAACTGAAAAGATGACTCAAAATACAACCCTGCTGCAAAAATACTAAAATAACTTTTGGAGCAGAAAATTAGGAAGTCACAGAAAGAATATCTGCATTTGTGGGAGAATGGTTGAAAGCAAGGGGCTTTTTTAAGTTGGATTTTTTTTTTAAATTCCACTTTATAAAATCCTAGCTCTAAAAAAAAAAAGTTATGTCAAAGCCGTCTCCTAAGGCAAGAATAATAACGTTCCCAAACATGCTTCGAAAGTCTCTACGCCAAAAAGTAAAGGCTCTGCACAAATCTTTACATCAGAACTGGGAATACGGGTAGGGAACTCCTGTCGGTAAAGAACATAGGTGCAGCGAGCCTTATGAAAATGTCATCTGAAAACAGAGGGTCTGATTCCTCTGATTCAATAGCAGCATTTTGCTGACAGACTCCACAAATAAAAATAGTCTCCCTTTTTGCTCATGAGAAATGGCGGGAAAAATGAAGCCCACAACAAAGTCATCCTCTTTCACTGGAAGTCTACAGAGTTGCCTCCTGCATGTCCAGCTACATTCCTCAATGCCCAGCTTTATCCACTCATAGTCCATGACATGGAGAATGTGGGTGTATTGAAGTTCTAGCCTAAATACCAAGGCACCTGCAGCAGATACCTTCCATGCCATCAGCACTTCCTCTAACTCAAAATACTTGTTCTGCAGTTCTTTACAGAAAAATGTGTTTCAGAATAGCTATGTGTCACTGCACAGCCCAAAACACAAAACTTGGAATTTATTTTAAGATCCCTTCTCATATTACTTAAGAATTAAACCACATAAGATGTTATAACGAAATATCAAATATGAAGCTAAATTAACACCAGCACTGATACTAAAAAGAATGAACAAATTCATTATTCTTACCTTTCTCCTCCATTATTCCAGGTAGCTTGACTCCTAGGAAAAAAAAAAAATTATTAGTACAGTACAATGTACAATGTACAGCACAATCACATCTTCATGCAAGGAATTATGGTTGTCTAGTTGTGTAGTACTTTCTTGATTAATTGATGCCCTTTTCTGACTTTTGAAACACCACTGAAAATGACAAGTAAACCCTTCTGGAAGATCCAGTTCTAGCAATAAATATTTCTTCGATTTCAACTCAATATGAATAGCAAGATGTATTGACTCAGGAGATAAACATATCTTGGTTTTACTGGGAAAAAAATCAATCTAGAAGTGTTCCAAATACCATCAGATGCTTCAATCCTTTCTTGATCTCACACAATTTGAAAGAATAGAAAAGTTCCTTCTGCTCCTCTCCAGACTCCCAGACTATTCTCTTTTAGAATGAGATTTTGAAAGGAAAGAATGCTTGATCTCAAGCCAGGCAGAACACATCTGCATATGCTGTTTGACTGCTTCAAGAGGTAAGAGGTACTGCTGTCAGAGGTAAGTTATTAAATTCAGGTACAGCATGCCTAGACCTACTCATCTGAGGTCCCTGTATCAATGCTGATACTTCTGCTGAGTAGTTTATTTATTTCCTGCCATCCTTCTGCCAGGAAAGCACACTGTTTTAAAAAAAAAAAAAAAAAAATCTTTCTAACACAGATTGTACATAGACTAACCGCATTAAAACTAAGTTAACAAACCACATAAGCACATTCTTCACTAAAACAAACATAACCATTGTGCATTGCACTCTGGATCCTTCTTATATAAATATTCTATTCTCAATATTCCAAAGTTAAGTAAGAGTTTTTTCTTTGTGCTGGGAAACCAGAGTTTTCAGTGCAACTTTATCCATATAAAAGATCGTGAAAGTCTGCATTAAAGACTGATTGGGTATGGAGAACTGGCATGCCTGCTGGCCTTCTAACTTCAGGGACCTTTGAGCTATGGTTCTTTGCTGTGTAACAGTAAGTTTCACATCATGCTCCCTCTCCAACTGCTAGTAAGTAGCATAAATCAAGTGCTGCTTGGGTCTCCAAAGAAACATTCCCATGGATCATGGTACAAGAATTAACCCAAGTGCTAAGCCACAAACCATGTTTATTTAAAATAGTTTTATCCATAAATCATGCTTCCTCAAAACAGATTTATCCAGCATCCATCGAGTTCCTGTTCTGCATATGGGAAACGAAGAGAATGGGGTTTCCCGGCACACTGCACCTATGTATTCAGGACACAGTTGCTTCCCACAACAAGTATCTAGAATTATACATCCACTGAAAGAGCACAGTCAGCATCTGAGAGAGCATTTCTCATTCTTATGCATGACATTGGGTGCAATGGAGACCCAAATGGGAAGGTGCAATATGTCATGTTGTCTTCTAGATTTACTTCTGGGTTTACTACAGCTCAGAGAGTTTCAACAAGACAAACAGTATTTCATTGAAGAAGAGTACACATATAAATTTCGTATGTTCACCATGTGACCTCTCCTCATTAATAGAATAGACAAAAGAGTCCTTGACATAAGAATGGTCCATTTCTACACAAAAAATAAACGAGGGCTTTGTTACAGGCTTGCCATGCATTAGTACTTGTCCTCTGCAAACCTCTCCATACTTGAACATGGGCAAATCTCAAAAGGGAGTAAATATAAAAATGTGCAACTGTTTTAAAGTTATTCTTTTGTAAAAATAGAAGTGTTTTAATATTTAAATAAAACTGATCATTTGTGCCATTACAGTGAACAAATTCTGTCTCAGTCATAGGACCCAGCTGAGTAAGGATTACATCTCATTGACTAAACTTTCATGTTGAAATGACAACTGTTATGTTTTACATTCCTATCCTAAGAAGTTTATCCTTATGTTTCAGACAATGGCAGCTCAAAGGACATCAGAAGTTTCTTGATAGCATACAACAAGACTTGATGCTCTCTCAGGGGTACAGTAGTTCACAGACAGAAGTGGAAATTCATTAATTTGTCTTTCCGTTAAAAAAGGAAACCACACAACCACCCAGAGAGTGCTCTGGCATTTATAACCGAAAAGGGAGAAAAGATTACTTTCGTGAAGATTCTTCTTGAAATAATAGCTTATAAATATTCCTAATAAAGCACAAGATGTCTGGAGGGCAGATGAATTAATGAAAACTGGTTTCCTATCAATTAGGGGACGATGGGCAATGCAACTGCTCTCCTCCACCCTGCTCAGACACACAATAAATCTCCACCTTCCCCCTCTACTCTCCATGCCCCCTGTGATATCCATGTCCCCTTTTGAACTCCCTAGCCCCCAGGATAGCAGGGCAGAACAGCAGCTGCTCTGGAGCTGGGCCCATGCTGATCAGCTGGAGAGCTACAGTCAAAAATGAAGAGTGCTCAGGTCCTTCCCACCTCCTCTCAGAATGGGGCGCTGTTTTGGGGTCTCTCCTCTACCAGTCACTGCTTTTTGCAAAACACACAGAAACTTAATTATCTTTGAGACTTATACTCCCTTCCAAATCTGGCTAAGATTGGCCAGCAAGATGAAAACCTTTTTACATGTAGGTAGATAGTGTGATCATAAGAACTTAATTTCCTTAGGAAACCAAGCTAAAAGAAATAAGCGAAAAACACACCAGGTATATCAATAACACAAGTGCAATGTTCAGTTTCTGTTAAGTGTGAAGGTGCTGTGACTGTAAAGAGTTCAAACGGGGGGAAAAAAGCATGAAAGAACAAATATTTCTTCTTCAGTGCCACTGCACAGACAAAACAGGCTCAAAAATTACCTGCAGGTCATAACTTTGAGAACAATTTTAATTTCTTCTACTCTTAGTGTAGAATCTGACCTGCTTCAGTTGCCTTGCTTGTAATGTAAAACACCATGCCGCAGACTACATGACTTGTAAGCCCCACCTGGAGTTCAGCTCTTTTTGCTTAAAATCCCAAGGGAAGAGAGAAGAAGCTTGATATAATCAAAGAAACTGAGGTTGCCACCTCCAGCCTATCTTTTGAGAGATATTTTTCTTTCCTGCTCTTGCAACCAATACTGATTTTTAATTCCTTTCCACGGTGACATATTCTTTCACAGTTTATTCTTTCCCTGCTTTGTTTAGTCTTCTAATCTCACATCATAGCACAAACGAAAAATGAATAATCTAGCATTACCCAACAGAAGGCAGGCGTCTTGGAAGCCATTAAGTAAACATCAGAGTAGGAAATGTACCACTTCTACACACAGATTATAATTCCATTTGTGTTGATGCATTCTTTGAATACATATATATTTTTTAAAAGCATAGATTGGCTGCGTCTGTCGTAGAGTCATCTGTTGTAAAAACTGCCCAGACCGAGTGTGCTTATTTTGGTGCTACCAACACCTGTTCTGTGGAAAAGGACATATGGCATCGGGCTCAAGGCAAAACCCTGCTCCCTCTGCAGACAATGGCAGGGTTTGCAGTGGTGACCGCAGGCATGCCAATGAAGATGCTCAAGTTTAGATATTGGGTATCTATCTCAGCTGTGTCATACAATTTCTTCCGAGTTTATCAGGAAATGGTTTACAAATTGGGATAAAGGACAAAAAGTGAAATAAAAATAATAATTTCTGACCTTGTCACCTTTGTTAACCAGGCCCCACCCAGCAGACTTTACCTTTTTTCCCTTACTAGTTTTCAGTTGGCTCTGTCTTACTGAAGTATCTAATTCTGCTATCTTCAGCCATACCATCTCTCAGGAGATGGTTCAGGCCTATCACACAGAGTACTCTCTTACTCATACTCTTTTATTAGCCTAGAAGTCTACAGTTTGGCTTCCAACAACTCCTCGATTGCTTGTCACATGATACAGTCCTGTCACCGGTTTGGCCGAGGTAAAAACCAAGGTCCGATGATGATAATACCCTCCCCTATCCCCCCAGAGAC
>NW_010401593.1:17222-17563 GCF_000710305.1 Buceros rhinoceros silvestris
GGCCAGACCCGGCTCGGTGGGGATCCGATGTGGCATGCCGAGGCGGCACGGCAGCTCTTCCAGCAAAAACAGCTCAGTCGGTTTTCAGGCGCGGGTTTTGGGGTTTCTGCTCCCCCCAGGGCGCAGCTGTGGCAAATGTGGTGGCAGCGGCAATGGGGCTTGGTGGCAGCAGCTCCGGGGGTCTCCGGTGCGGTGCGCACGGGTGGGTGGCTGGCTCCCGGACGAGTGGAGTGCGACATGGTGTTGCTCTAGCGATGCTCGCGGCACGGCCCCGAGCGATGCGCGGCAGCTGGGCATGTGGCTCGAGCGGCAGCAGCGGCGACTTCTGTGGCGAGAGCAGC
>NW_010401594.1:0-4340 GCF_000710305.1 Buceros rhinoceros silvestris
TAGTATAGTATAGTATAGTATAGTATAGTAGGAAAACTATGATCTTGTTGCGGGTGCCCAGGTGAGATGTATGGACTGACAGCAGTGACAAAGAGGAGAACCCTGAAGCGGTGTCCTGGCTTCGTTACCTGGAGTTTTCAGGAGGAGCAATGCGTTCCTCCTAGAAGTGCATTGCTTTGCTGTAAGTCTATTCAGTACTCTGCACCATGCCAGTCATAATCTGGACTGCATTGGTTGTCATCTCCAGCTTCCAAAAAAAATTGGACTTTGTCACTATTTGGACTTTAGATGCAGCTTTATAGCTCAGGAACCATGCACAGTCCTGTTAGCCTTTGCTGATTCCCTAAAATTTTTGAGCTGTTTCAGTACTCCCCGGGAAGTCATCAATGCCTGTGAACCCTGTAATTGCTTGGATTAGTGTTCAATACACGTCACATTGCAACAAATAGAGTTTTCTCCAAATAGGCAGTATCAAACAATGTGACTTTTGTGTGCATAGCCAGCAGGCCAACCTCCCGCAACTGAAAAGATTGGAAGGCTATGAGTCTGTACCTCCAACACATTAGGAACGCCCCCCCCCACCCCGCCCCCCGATTTAAATCAGTAACCCTCAAACACCTGGATCTGTCAGCAGTCTCAGCCAGTCTTGTTCTCAGCCAACCACATTCTTGAGCCATTGCCACACGGACCAGATTTAGTCTAGTTCCCTGCAGGAATATTGCCTCCATGGGATTTAGACAACTTATTTTTGACAGACCTAACATCCAAAGGCGGTATAAAAATACATTTTATTATTTCCTCCAGGGCGCAAAATCAAATCTCTGCATTTAAAAGAAACTCAAGTATATTTACTAGGGACTCTGCTGGGGATCTGTACAGCAAAAAAGTTGTCAAAAATATCATGGTTAAAATAGTCTAAACATGACCCAGAATGGGTTTGGTTTTCCATCCTCGCGTATTCCTACTCGAGACCTGTTTCTAGCATTAAATAGCTTTCTCATATTCATTTCTGAATTTCTTAATTTCTCCATTCACCTTTTTCCTTTGATCCCTCTGGATTCTTGGGATTTTTTCCTTTCAGAGAATCTGTAAGGAGACAATAAATTTTTGAGGTTTAGAAGATGGGACTGACCTATCCTTAAAAGAAAAACCAACAAATAATTAAAAATTAAGAATAACATTTGGAACATGAATGGATGCATCCTTGACCTGTCTTTTGCATCATCTCTAGTGATCATCTTATACCTTTTAAGGTGCAATAAGGTTAGAAGCAAATACAAGAGTAGAGGTTACTATAAATCATTCTGTCTGTAGAGACCTCACAGAAGGGAGAAATCAGCAAGGATAAGGGGAAAATGCAAGTAACGACACAAGATTAGAAATTTTTAGGGCCTTATCCAAAACTTCATGAAGACTGAAAGGATTATTCTGTTTTCTCTGATGGGCTAAAGCCTAATTTTTTGCCTCAGTCCTTCAGGAAGCATGCACTCAGGATCATCAAGAATAGGGAAAACAAATATTATGTTGTATAAACAACTGATTTTCTTTCTTTTTTTTTTTAAGCAATAGCTTCTTGACATCATAAATGCTTCTATCAGGGTATATTAGGAGGAAATAGTTTTTTACTAAAGTGAGGAAGTAATATAGACTTATGAATGCATGTACTTTGAATGAGAGAATATCGCAGATTGCAGGATGCTGAGTAGACCAATTGCGTAATCCGACACCTAAGCATCTCAAAAAAACATGCCCATTACTCCAGATGAAAGCTAAACAAATCTTCAATAAAATGGATGAAGCTGAAAGAAGATCTTTTCTAAAAAATGTTCAACTCTGATCATCCTACTGTCTGCCATGGTACCAGGAAGCAATCCCACTTATCCCTCTGGCCTGAAGTGTGAGTTGTAACAGAAAAAGTTCACTTCCAAGGTGGCTGGAGGCATTGAAGAAATAACACTGTTCGGGTATGGGTACTTAAATTAGGAGCCTGGTCTTCACAGCAGCAGGTGGACTCCTCCAGGGCATTGAGAGAAAACTTCCAGTGTGAAGACTGAAACCCTTTGAAGGAGCCTCCTATGTTGACTATGTAGGAAGCCTTGAGACAGCATCTACCCAACCTGACCGCTTTTTTCTGCATGCACATTTGTGATCTCAAAGATCAGCAGCCACTGTTACAGCCACAGGCACAAAACATTGTCTTTGGACTTGTGGCTTTGGTGGCATATGTCCATGAGGTTTTTTCTCATCCAGGTAGCAGGTCTTCATGAGATTTCCTATTATTTGTAGCCTCTAAGCAGGTTCAGCACTTTTGACTCTTAGAGCTTTTGGATGCAGCTGTCAGTGTAGGACACTTTCCGCACACCGACTTCCTCACTCTCTGAGCCAAGGCTACTGAGATCACCAGTCCTACTTCCTTTCCAGGGAGCAGGTTCTCATCTTCAGGGCTTTAAACAGGGACTCACTGAAGACTTTTCAAACATCCGCTCTCAACTGGCTACTTTCCTGCTGGTCCCAGAAGGGAAAAAACCATAAAGCTGGCTCAAAGCCAATATTCACCATGCTACTTTCATTCCATATCCTACTCCAGGGCTCAAGCTGGGTCAGGTTAGGAAGATGGTACACAAAGATGCAGCAGCAGCATGCGAAGGCTTCAGGATAAAGATCTAGTTCTCACTCAAATGACAACAACAAAAAAGTACATGGAAATAGGAGGAAATACTGACTGAACAAACACTGCTTTTCTGTAGAGGAGTCTCAGAACATAACTTCCTACTTTTAAAGAAAAAAGGTGTATGTTATAATTTAAGATAAAAAATGCTACAGGCAAGATGTTGTTTCATTTTGCTTTTACTTTAAAGGAAACACAAGCATTGCAAATCAGCACATTTGGTTCTCCAATGACAATGTGCTATAATGTATATGGCAAGACTTATTTTCCCTACCAATATGTGCATAAAAATAAATGAGTGTTATTATCCAAAAATATAGATGGCTCATTATTCACGCATAACTGACATAAGATGCAAAGACATCCCAAAACACGGCAAAAGCGAACAAGAGGGAAGAAAGAAACATTTGTTTGGAAAACAAATCATGGAACACAGGGTAATTACATTATCTATTCAGCACAAATGCTGTCACTTTAATAACTCAGCATAGAACAATCCATAGAAAAATTCTGTGAGAAGTTATATGGGATATATCATGAGCTTTTAGTGCCACTGTCAGATTTACAGAAGCCAGCTGAGGAGTCTTGAAGAGGTAAAGTGAGAAGACAGAGTGGCATGAAAAAAAGGCTTTGATTAATTTATGAGCTACAGTTTGGGCAAATACTTTGTTAACTGGCTCCTATCAAACACTTGTATTGTTCAGAAGAACAAGTTCTTAGGGAAGTTCTTGTCTATTACTTAGTGGGGTTTTGTGATATTTATTTAATAAATTTTGAGACTTCTGAACAACCAAGTTGGGTGTGCCCATCTGTTTGAAAGTTGGGAGGCTCTGCAGTAGGATCTGAACAGGCTGGATCGATGGGCTGAGACCAATAGTATAAAGTCCAATAACGCCAAGTGCCAGGTCCTGCGCTTCAGCCACACCAACCCCCTGCAGCATGACAGGCTGTGGGGGTGCTGGTCGACAGCCGGTTGAACATGAGCCAACAGTGTGCCCAGGTGGCCAAGAAGGCCAATGACATCCTGGCTTGCATCAGCAATAGTGTGACCAGCAGGAGCAGGGCAGGGATTGTCCCCCTGTACTCAGCCCTGGTGAGGCCACACCTTGAGTGCTGTGTCCAGTTTTGGGCCCTCACTTCAAGAAGGACATTGAGGTACTAGAGTGTCTTCAGAAAAGGGCAAAGAAGCTGGTGAAGGGTCTGGAGAGCAAGTCTAATGAGGAGCAGCTGAGGGAGCTGGGATTGTTTAGTGTGGAGAAGAGGAAGCTCAGGGGAGACCTTATTGCTCTCTACAGCTGCCTGAAAAGAGGTTGTAGCGAGGTGGGTGTTGGTGTCTTTTCCCAAGTAACAAGTGACAGGATGAGAAGAAATGGCCTCCAGCTGTTCCAGAAGATATTTAGATTGCATCTTAGGAAAAATTCCTTCACTGAAAGTGTCAAGCCCTGGAACAAGCTGCCCAGGGGTGTGGTGGAGTCCCCTTCCCTGGAGGGGTTTAACAGACGCGTGGATGTGGTGTTGAGGGACATGGTTTAGGCACCCTGGCAGTGCAGGTGATGATCCTGAAAGGTCTCTTCCAACAAGATGATTGTATAATTAATTGGCTCACCATATCCTATTCATGTCCCCTTTCCCCCCCCCACAACCGATCTTTTATGTTTTTATTTTTCTATTG